>NC_057794.1:208654745-208711926 GCF_018294505.1 Triticum aestivum
GTCCGAATATAGTCATCCAATATATCAAACTTTATGTCTCGACCATTTCGAGACTCCTTGTCATGTCCGTGATCACACCCGGGACACCGAACTACCTTCGGTACATCAAAACACATAAACTCATAATACCAATCGTCACCGAAGGTTAAGCGTGCGGACCCTACGGGTTTGAGAACTATGTAGACATGACCGAGACACGTCTCCGGTCAATAACCAATAGCGGAACCTGGATGTTCATATTGGCTCCCACATATTCAACGAAGATATTTATCGGTCAAATCGCATAACGATACATGTTGTTCCCTTTGTCATCGGTATGTTACTTGCTCGAGATTCGATCGTCAGTATCTCAATACCTAGTTAAATCTCGGTACCGTCAAGTCTCTTTACTCGTTCCGTAATGCATCATCCCGCAACTAACTCATTAGTCACATTGCTTGCAAGGCTTATATTGATGTGCATTGCCGAGAGGGCCCAGAGATACCTCTTCGACAATCGGAGTGACAAATCCTAATCTCGATCTATGCCAACTCAACAAACACCATCGGAGACACCTGTAGAGCACCTTTATAATCATTTAGTTACGTTGTGACATTTGGTAGCACACAAAGTGTTGCTCCGGTATTCGGGAGTTGCACGATCTCATATAGTCATAGGAACATGTATAAGTTATGGAGAAAGCAATAGCAACAAACTAAACGATCATTGTGTTAAGCTAACGGAATGGGTCAAGTCAATCACATCATTCTCCAATGATGTGATCCTGTTAATCAAATGACAACCCATGTCTATGGCTAGGAAGCTTAACCATCTTTGATTAACGAGCTAGTCAAGTAGAGGCATACTAGTGACACTCAGTTTGTATATGTATTCACACATGTACTAAGTTTTCGGTTAATACAATTATTGCATGAATAACAAACATTTATCATGATATAAGGAAATAAAAAATAACTTTATTATTGCCTCTAGGGCATATTTCCTTCATTTTTTGGCGTCGGTTTCACGTGAAGATGGGCCTCGAGGTGAGCACAACCCACTGAGGCATGGGCAAGGGCCCAGGAGCGCCCCGGTGTCTTGTGCCCAACTCCTTCACCTTCTGGTCCTTCCACGAAGCTTCGGGGGTCTCTTTTGTTCCAAAAAAATCATGAAAAAGTTTCAGATCATTTGGAGAACTTTCATTTCTGCACAAAAAACAACACCACGGTAGTTCTGTTGAAAACAGCGTCAGTCTGGGTTAGTTCCATGCAAATCATACCAAAACCATATAAAATTGTTGTAAATATGGCATGAATACTTCATAAATTATAGATACATTGGAGACGTATCAGCATCCCCAAGCTTAATTTCTACTCGTCCTCGAGTAGGTAAATGATAAAAGAAATAATTTATGAAGTGTGAATGCTAGCAAAGTGCATAAGTTTGGTCAATGATAATTTCAATCACTTTTCCTAGCATCATAACAACAATTCTTTCTCATAAAACTTCTCATGTTAAAGTATAAACCAATTCACATGTTAAGGTTCAAACAACGAATTCTCTTGAAACTCAACAACGTATGTTCTCAGTCACCAAACAATTGTAATTCAACTTATTCATCAGAGTTTAAGTAAGAGCTCCACATACTCAACCATCATATAGTCTTCTATGATTGCTAACACTCACCGCATACACATGAGCAAAACATTTCAACCGGACACATAGAAAGATAGGGGCTTATAAGTTCGCCTCCCAACGTATTCACCTCAAGGGTGATGTCAACAGTAATAACTCATGCTACCCATATCCAACTGGATATATGTGCCTAGATCTTTCCCCACCACATGATGCTTGCCAAAAGAGAAAAATAAAAAGGAACAGAGAGAAAAACTTTGACTCTTGCATGAAATTAAATACATAAAAGTAAAAGATAGGCCCTTCGTAGAGGGAAGCAGAGGATGCCATGCGCTTATTTGTTTGTATGCTCAACCCCTTAGTGCAAAAGAACGTCATGTTATATTGGCCCTTATGATAGCAACCTTTATTATGCAGTCTGTCGCTTTTATTCTTTGCCATCACAAGTTCGTACAATGCTCAATTTTCTCTTGCACTAAATGATTTAACACTTTTAGAAGCAATTTTTATTGCCTTATTGCACCGATGACAACTTACTTGAAGGATCTTGCTCAATCCTTAGGTAGGTATGGTGGACTCTTGAAGATAAGATTTGGGTTTAAGGGTTTTTTGGATGCACAAGTAGTATCTCTACTTGGTGTGAAAGTTTTGGCTAGCAAAGATGGGGAGCAAGCACCACATGTTGAAGGATCTATGACAGTATAACTTCTATGTGAATATGAACAAACATAAACCATTACGTTGTTTTCTTTGTCCAAAATCAATAATTTTGGTATATAGTATTTGATGGGGGCTCGCAATCACAAAAGATTTCCAAGATAGTGTATTTGCATGTGAAAGTTCTCTTCCTTATACTAATTATTCGTGAATTGCTTGTATGACCAATATTGTGATTGTCAAGCCTCAAAAGATTCACTTTCTAAACCCAATGTGAAGCTACCACTAGGCATGATATGATTTCAACTTCATGAAATTCAATTTATTCAACAATTGACTCATAGGATATAAGTGAAGCATAAGAGTAAATGACAAGCTACTCCAAAAAGATATAAGTGAAGATCATGCGGGTAGTTAAGTAAATAGGTAGCTATTTGAGGACTCTCTCTTATTAAAAACTTTCAAATCTAAGAATTTTATTAAAACAGCAAGCAAAACAAAACAAAATGACATTCCAAGAATAGCACACATCATGTGAAGAAGTAAAAACTTAGGCTCAACCGATACTAACCGATAATTGTTGAAGAAGAAAGGTGGGGTGCCTACCGGGGCATCCCCAAGCTTAGATGCTTAAGACTCCTTGAAATATTATGTTGGGGTGCCTTGGGCATCCCCAAGCTTGAGATTTTGTGTCTCCTTAATTCCTCTCATATCACGGTTTTCCTAAATCTCAAAAGCTTCATCCACACAAAACTCAACAAGAACTCGTGAGATAAGTTAGTATAAACCATTGCAAAAACCTTACCATTCTCTACTGTAGAAAATCACTAAAATTATTATTCAACATTGCATACTAAATGCCTCTACATATTTAATACTCCTATCATCAAATAGAATCATTAAACAAGCAAACATATGCAAACAATGCAAACATAATAGCAATCTGCCAAAATAGTGCAGTCTATAAAGAATGCAAGAGTATCAATACTTACCTAACTACAAAAGTTATGAAAAATTCCCACACTGTAGAAAATTTATCATAGCTTATTTTGCAAAAAGTTTCAACATTTTATCACATTCTGACTTTTCTAGGGAATTTTTGCAACAGCGGTAAACTTTCCGTTTTCAAACAGCAACATGTAAACTTGCAAAATAAGCATGGCAAAGGCTATCATTGCCAATTTTATTAAAATAAAAGATGCAAAACATTACTGTAAATAACAGTAAGAAAATCCTAACAAAATAAATGTATTCTCCAAGAAAAAAACATATCATCTGACGAATGAAAACATAGCTCTAAGTGAGGTTACCAATAATGTTGGGGACGAAAGAGGGGATGCCTTCCGGGGCATCCCCAAGCTTAGTTTCTTGGATCTTCCATGAATATTAACTTGGGGTGCCTTGGGCCTCCCCAAGCTTAGGTTCTTTTTACTCCTTATTCTCCTCATATCGACATCTCACCCAAAACTTGAAAACTTCAATCACACAAAACTTAACGGAACTTTGTGAGATAGGTTAGTATGATAAAGAGCAAACCATTTCACTTTTGGTACTGTGAAAGACAAGATTCATAATTATTCTCACACAATTCCTACTGTATTATATCATGTATACAATTTATATTGAGCGATATAAGCCATAGAAACTATAAAACAAGCAAACTATGCATTGAAAACAGAATATGTCAAAAATAGAACAGTCTGTAATGATCTGGACAGCAACCATACTTCTGCTACTCCGAAAATTCTGAAAAATTAGGACAACCTGGGAAATTTGTATATCAATATCGTGCAAAAATAATCAGGATTTTATCATCCTTCTATAAAAAAACTAAAATTATTTTACTAGGCGCAAAAGTTTCTGTTTTTCAGCAAGATCAAATCAACTATCACCATAGACCATCCCAAAGGTCTTACTTTGCACTTTATTGAAATAAAAGCTTTAAAACATGATTACTACAGTAGCATAATCATGCAAACACACAAAAACAGTAGGTGAAAGTGTTGGGTTGTGTCCCAACAAACACTTTTCTTTAATGCCTTTTAGCTAGGCATGATGATTTCAATGATTCTCGCATAAAAGATAAGAATTGAAACATGAAGAGAGCATCATGAAGCATATGACTAGCACATTTATGTCTAACCCACTTCCTATGCATAGGATTTTGGGAGCAAACAACTTGTTGGAACAAGAATCAACTAGCATAGGAAGGCAAACATTCAAGATTTTCAACACATAGAGAGGAAACTTGATATTATTGAGATATGTAGAAGCACATGTTCCTCTCCCATAATAATTTTCAGTAGCATCATGAATGAATTAAACAATATAACTATCACATAAATGATTCTTTTCATGATCCACAAGCATAGAACATTTTTTACTCTCCACATAAGCAAATTTATTCTCATGAATAGTAGTGGGAGCAAACTCAACAAAATAACTATCATGGGATTGAAAATTAAAATCATGATGACAAGTTTCATTGTTATCATTATTCTTTATACCATACATGTCATCACCATAATCATCATAGGTAGAATATATGCTTTCATCATAATAAATTTTCTCATCAAAACTTGAGGGACTAAAAATAACATCTTCATCAAACATAGCATCCCCAAGATTATGGCTTTGCATATCATTAGCATCATGGATATTCAAAGAATTCATACTAGCAATATTGCAATCATGCTCATCATTCAAAGATTTTATGTCAAACATTTTATAGAATTCTTCTTCTATCAACTGAGCACAATTTTCCTTTCCATCATTTTCACGAAAGACATTATAAAGATGAATAATATGATGCAACATCAATTCCATTTTTTAGTTTTCCTTTATAAACCAAACTAGTGATAAAACAAGAAACTAAAAGATTTGATTGCAAGATCTAAATATGTACCTTCAAGCACTCACCTCCCCGGCAACGGCACCAGAAAAGAGCTTTGTTGACGGGATGTGAGTGCCGCTTACCTAACCTCCCCGGCAACGACGCCAGAAAAGAGCTTGATGTCTACTACGCAACTTTATTCTTGTAGACATGTGTTGGGCCTCCAAGCGTAGATTTTATCAACCCTGCAATCCGTGGGTGACCTAAGGTTTATCAATCCGTGGGTGACCTAAGGTTTATCAATCCGTGGGTGACCTAAGGTTTATCAACCCTGCAATCAAATACAAGAAATCTCTTGTGTCCCCAACACACCCAATACAATGGCAATTTGTATAGGTGCACTAGTTCGGCGAAGAGATGGTGATAAAAGTGTAATTTGGATGGTAGAAATATATTTTTATAATCTGAATAAATAAAAACAGCAAGGTAGCAAATAGTAAACGGGCACAAAAACGGTATTGCAATCCTTAAAAATGAGGCCTAGGGTCCGTACTTTCACTAGTGCAATCTCTCAACGGTGCTAAGATAATTGGATCATATAACCACCCATCAAAGTGCGATGAAGAAACACTCCAAAGTTCCTATCTAGCGGAGAACATAAGAAGAAATCGTTTGTAGGGTACGAAACTACCCCAAAGCTATTCTTTCCGATCAATCTATCCAATAGTTCGTACTAAAATAACACCAAATAATTTCAGATTCATAATACTCAATCCAACACAAAGAACTTCAAAGAGTGCCCCAAGATTTTTACCGGAGAAACAAAGACAACAATGTGCATCAACCCCTATGCATAGATTACCCCAATGTCACCTCGGGAATCCACGAGTTGAGTGCCAAAACATATATCAAGTGAATAAATACGATACCCCATTGTCACCACGATTATTGATATGCAAGACATATATCAAGTGCTCTGAAATCCATAAAAGTATTCAATCCAATAACAATAAAATCTCAAAGGGAAAACTCAATTCATCACAACAAGATAGAGAGGGGAAAACACCATATGATTCGACTATATTAACAAAGCCCGCGATACATCAAGATCGTGACGTCTCAAGAACACGAGAGAGAGAGAGAGAGAGATTAAACACATAGCTACTGGTACAAACCCTCGGACCCGAGGGTGGACTACTCCCTCCTCATCATGGTGGCCGCCGGGATGATGAAGATGGCCATCAGAGATGATTTCCCCCTCCGGCAAGGTGCCGGAACGGGGTCTAGATTGGTTTTCGGTGGCTATAGAGGCCTGCGGCGGCGGAACTTCTGATCTAGGGTTACTTCTGATGGTTTCTCTATTTATAGGATTTTTTGGCATCGGTTTCACGCGAAGATGGGCCTCGAGGTGAGCACAACCCACCGGCACATGGGTAAGGGCCCAGGCGTGCCCCAGTGTCTTGTTCCCTACTCCTTCACCTTCTGGTCCTTCCACGAAGCTTTGGGGGTCTCTTTTGTTCCAAAAAAACTGTCAGAAAGTTTAAGTTTCAGCTTGTTTGGAGGACTTTCATTTCTGCACAAAAAAACACCATGGTAGTTCTGCTGAAAACAGTGTCAGTCCGGGTTAGTTCCATGCAAATCATACCAAAACCATATAAAATTATTGTAAATATGGCATGAATACTTCATAAATTATAGATATGTTGGAGACGTATCAATCTCTTGTGTCACAAAGTTGTCATCACATATACACAATTGCTATCTTGGTTCGTCAAGTTTGCAAAAGAAGCCCAAGGAAAGAACCGACAAGCTATTCAACAAAAATAGAAATATAAGGAAAGAGATTTTAAGAAAGAACCATATCATCATACTACATTAAGATTGTCATACTCGATCATCTTGGATCATATCATCGGAACACCATACAAATATAGCATACTTGGGATAGGAAGTCATTGCATTTTCTCTATATAGGTTGAGCATAAGTCTCGTATCTGCCTGCTACCACTTGAGCACTGCGTTAGTTTTCCCTTGAAGAGGAAAGGGTGATGCAGCAAAGTAGCGTAAGTATTTCCCTCGGTTTTTGAGAACCAAGGTATCAATCCAGTAGGAGGCCACACACAAGTCCCTCGTACCTACACAAACAAATAAGAACCTCACAACCAACGCAATAAAGGGGTTGTAATTCCCTTCATGGTCACTTACGAGAGTGAGATCTGATAGAGATGATAAGATAATATTTTTGGTATTTTTATGATTAAGATTAAAAGTAAAGATTGCAAAATAAAAGGTAATAGAAATAGCTTGTTGACGGAAGATTAATATAATGGAGAATAGAACCGGGGGCCATAGGTTTCACTAGTGGCTTCTCTCAAGATAGCATAAGTATTACGGTGGGTAAAAAAATTACTATTGAGCAATTGATAGAAAAGCGAATAATTATGAGAATATCTAGGCATGATCATGTATATAGGCATCACGTCCGTGACAAGTAGATTGACTCCTGCCTGCATCTACTACTATTACTCCACACATCGACCGCTATCTAGCATGCATCTAGAGTCTTAAGTTCATAAGAATAGAGTAACACATTAGGTAAGATGACATGATGTAGAGGGATAAACTCAAGCAATATGATATAAACCCCATCTTTTTATCCTCGATGGCAACAATACAATACGTGTCGTTTTCCTTTCTGTCACTGGGATCGAGCACCGCAAGATTGAACCCAAAGCTAAGCACTTCACCCATTGAAAGAAAGATCAATCTAGTAGGCCAAACCAAACTGATAATTCAAAGAGACTTGCAAAGATAACCAATCATACATAAAAGATTTCAGAGAAGAATCAAATATTGTTCATAGATAGACTTGATCATAAACCCACAATTCATCGGATCTCAACAAACACACCGCAAAAAGAGTTACATCGAATAGATCTCCAAGATGATCGAGGAGAACTTTGTATTGAGATCCAAAGAGAGAGAAGAAGCCATCTAGCTAATAACTATGGACCCAAAGGTCTGAAGTAAACTACTCACACATCATCAGAAGGGCCATGGAGTAGATGTAGAGGGCCTCCATGATCGATGCCCCCTCTGGCGGAGCTCCAGAAAAGGCCCCAAGATGGGATCTCTTGGGTACAGAAGGTTGCGGTGGTGGAAATAGGGTTTTGTGGTGCTCCTTGATGTTTTCAGGGTATATGAGTATATATAGGAGGAAGAAGTAGGTCGGTTGAGCCACGAGGGGCCCACGAGGGTGGAGGGCGCGCCCAGGGGGTAGGCACGCCCCCTGCCTCGTGGCCTCCTCTTTGGTTGCTTGACGTCCACTCCAAGTACTCTGGATCACGTTTGTTCCAAAAATAACTCTCCCGAAGGTTTCATTCTGTTTGGATTCCATTTGGTATTACTTTTCTGCGAAACACTGAAATAGGCAAAAAAAACAGCAATTTGCACTGGGCGTTGGGTTAGTAGGTTAGTCCCAAAAATAATATAAAAGTGTATAAATAAGCCCATTAACATCCAAAACAGATAATATAATAGCATGGAACAATGAAAAATTATAGATACGTTGGAGACGTATCAAGCATCCCCAAGCTTAATTCCTGCTCATCCTCGAGTAGGTAAATGATAAAAACTGAATTTTTGATGTGGAATGCTACCTAGCATATTTCTCAATGTAACTTTCTTTATTGTGGCATGAATGTTCAGATCCGAAAGATTCAAGACAAAAGTTTAATATTGACATAAAATAATAATACTTCAAGCATACTAACTAAGCAATCATGTCTTCTCAAAATAACATGGCCAAAGAAAGTTATCCCTACAAAATCATATAGTCTGGCTATGCTCTATCTTCATCACACAAAGTATTTAATCATGCACAACCCTGATGACAAGCCAAGCAATTGTTTCATACTTTTGGTGTTCTCAAACTTTTTCAATCTTCACGCAATATATGAGCGTGAGCCATGGACATAGCACTATAGGTGGAATAGAATGGTGGTTGTGGAGAAGACAAAAAGGAGAACATAGTCTCACATCAACTAGGCATATCAACGGGCTATGGAGATGCCCATCAATAGATATCAATGTGAGTGAATAGGGATTGCCATGCAACGGATGCACTAGAGCTATAAGTGTATGAAAGCTCAAAAAGAAACTAAGTGGGTGTGCATCCAACTCGCTTGCTCATGAAGACCTTGGGCATTTTGAGGAAGCCCATCATTGGAATATACAAGCCAAGTTCTATAATGTAAAATTGCCACTAGTATATGAAAGTGACAACATAGGAGGCTCTCTATCATGAAAATCATGGTGCTACTTTGAAGCACAAGTGTGGTAAAAGGATAGTAACATTGTCCCTTCTCTCTTTTTCCCTATTTTTTTATTTGGGCCTTCTTTTCTCTCTTTTTTTCGTCCGGAGTCTCAACCCGACTTATGGGGGAATCATAGTCTCCATCATCCTTTCCTCACATGAGACAATGCTCTAATGATGATCATCACACTTTTATTTACTTACAACTCAAGAATTACAACTTGATACTTAGAACGAAATATGACTCTATGTGAATGCCTCCCGCGGTGTACCGGGATTGCGATGAATCAAGAGTGACATGTATGAAAAATTAAGCATGGTGGCTTTGCCACAAATACGATGTCAACTACATGATCATGCAAGGCAATATGACAATGATGAAGCGTGTCATAATAACGGAACGGTGGAAAGTTGCATGGCAATATATCTCAGAATGGCTATGGAAATGCCATAATAGGTAGGTATGGTGGCTGTTTTGAGGAAGGTGTATGGTGGTTTTATGGTACCGGCGAAAGTTGCACGGTATTAGAGAGGCTAGCAATGGTGGAAGAGTGAGAGTGCGTATAATCCATGGACTCAACATTAGTCATAAAGAACTCACATACTTATTGCAAAAAATTATTAGTTATCAAAACAAAGTACTACAGGCATGCTCCTAGCGGGATAGATTGGTAGGAAAAGACCATCGCTCATCCCCGACCGCCACTCATAAGGAAGACAATCAATAAATAAATCATGCTCCGACTTCATCACATAACGGTTCACCATACGTGCATGCTACGGGAATCACAAACTTTAGAACAAGTATTTCTCAAATTCGCAACTACTCAACTAGCATGACTCTAATATCACCATCTTCATATCTCAAAACAATCATCAAGTATCAAACTTCTCACAGTATTCAATGCACTTTTTATGATAGTTTTTATTATACCCATCTTGGATGCCTATCATATTAGGACTAATTTCATAACCAAAGAAAATAACCATTCTGTTCTAAAGGACTCTCAAAATAATAGAAGTGAAACATGAGAGATCAATTATTTCTATAAAATAAAACCAGCACCATGCTCTAAAAGATATAAGTGAAGCACTAGAGCAAAATTATCTAGCTCAAAAGATATAAGTGAAGCACATAGACTATTCTAATAAATTCCAATTCATGTGTGTCTCTCCCAAAAGGTGTGTACATCAAGGATGATTGTGGTAAACTAAAAAGCAAATACTCGAATTGTACAAGACGCTCCAAGCAAAACACATATCATGTGGTGAATAAAAATATAGCTCCAAGTAAAGTTACCGATGGACGAAGACGAAAGAGGGGATGCCTTCCGGGGCATCCCCAAGCTTAGGATTTTGGTTGTCCTTGGATTTTACCTTGGGGTGCCTTGGGAATCCCCAAGCTTAGGCTCTTGCCTCTCCTTGTTCCATAATCCATCAAATCTTTACCCAAAACTTGAAAACTTCACAACACAAAACTTAAAAGAAAATCTCGTGAGCTCCATTAGTAAAAGAAAACAAACCACCACTTCAAGGTACTGTAATGAACTCATTCTTTATTTATATTGGTGTTAAACCTATTGTATTCCAACTTTCCTATGGTTCATAAACTCTATTACTAGCCATAGATTCGTCAAAATAAGCAAACAACACACGAAAAACAGAATCTATCAAGAACAGAACAATCTGTAGTAATCTGTAGGTTTCGAATACTTCTGGAACCCCAAAAATTCTAAAATAAATTACTGGATGTGAGGAATTTATTTATAAATCATCTTCAAAATGAATTAACTAAATATCACTCTCCAGTAAAATATGGCAGCAAATCTCGTGAGTGCTAAAGTTTCTGTTTTTTACAGCAAGATCGCAAAGACTTTCCCCAAGTCTTCCCAAAGGTTCTACTTTGCACAAACACTAATTAAAAACATAAAAACACATCTAAACAGAGGCTAGATGAATTATTTATTACTAAACAGAATCAAAAAGCAAGAAACAAAAATAAAATTGGGTTGCCTCCCAACAAGCGCTATCGTTTAACGCCCCTAGCTAGGCATGAAAGCAAGGATAGATCTAGGTATTATCATCTTTAGTATGCAATCAATAAGTGGCTCTCATAATAGATTCATAAGGTAATTTAATTTTCTTTCTAGGAAAGTGTTCCTTGCCCTTCCTTAACGAAAATTGGAATCTAATATTCCCTTCTTTCATATCAATAATTGCACCAGTCATTCTAAGGAAAGGCCTACCAAGAATAATCGGACATGTAGGATTGCAATCTATATCAAGAATAATGAAATCTACGAGCACATAATTCCTATTTGCAACAATAAGAAAATCATTAATTCTTCCCATAGGTATCTTAGGGGGTGTTTGTTTCCAGGGACTTTTTTGTGTAGGGACTAGAAAAAGTTCCTCTTAGAGACTTTTTTACCAAACGGGAGGGACTTTTTAGGGACTAAACTAGGCATTTGGGACTAAATGAAGAAGACTCTCAAGGAGAGTATTTTTGGGATTTTTTGGGGCTTTTGAACAGTGCCCCTCCATGCACCCATTGGCCCGCCACCCCATGGTGTTGTTTAACTGTTATTTTTCTATATACTAGGGGCAACATGGTCATTTAATAACCTCTAGGAAGGGGCTAGGGACTTTTTAGTCTCTGGAAACAAACAGGGAGGGACTTTTTAGGGACTAGGGACTTTTTAGTTGGGACTAGAAAAAGTCCTAGGACTAGAGAACCAAACACCACCTTAATAGTGGAATCCGCATGATGCAAATTTAAAGAACAATCATCAAATTCACAGAAACCTAGCAAATCACACAAAGTTTTAGGAATCATGGAAACACTAGCACCCAAATCACATAAAGCATAGCATTCATGATCTTTAATCTTAACTTTAATATTAGGTTCCCACTCATCATGAAGTTTTCTAGGGATAGAAACTTCCAATTCAAGCTTTTCTTCATAAGATTGCATTAAAGCATCAATGATATGTTTAGTAAAAGCTTTATTTTCACTATAAGCATGCAGAGAATTTAGCACAGATTGCAACAAGGAAATACAATCTATCAAAGAGCAATTATCATAATTAAATTCCTTGAAATCCAAAATAGTGGGTTCATTGCTATGTAATGTTTTGACCTCTCCCATACCACTTTTATCAATTTTTGCATCAAGTTCTAAAAACTCCGAATCATTGGGACGCCTTCTAACTAAAGTTGACTCATCTCCAGTCCCATCATTACCAAGATTCGTATTGCAAAACAGAGATTTAATAGGGGACACATCAATAACTTTTAGATCATCATCATTATTATCATGTAAACTAGAAGAACACGCTTTCACAAAGCAATCTTTTTTAGCACGCATCCTAGCGGTTCTTTCTTTGCACTCATCAATGGAAATTCTCATAGCTTTGAGAGACTCATTGATATCTTGCTTACGTGGAATAGATCTGAGTTTCAAAGAATCAACATCAAGAGAAATTATATCCATGTTCCTAGCCAACTCATCAATCTTAGATAATTTTTCTTCAATCAAAGCATTGAAACTCTTTTGTGAACTAATAAATTCTTTAATATTAGATTCAAAATCAGAGGGCATCTTATTATAATTTCCATAAGAATTGGTGTAGGAATTACCATAATTATTAGAGGAATTACTAGGAAACGGCCTAGGATTAAAATTTACCTCTATACGCGTTATTACCAAAAAAAATCCTACCAACAAAATTCACATCCATAGATTCATTATTATTCTCAATCGTAGTAGACAAAGGCATATCATTAGGATCAGAAGAAACACTCTTATTTGCAAAAAAAATCATAAGTTCATCCATCTTTCCACTCAAAACATTGATTTCTTCTATAGCTTGCACCTTTTTATTAGTAGATCTTTTACTATGCCATTGAGAATAATTAACCATAATATTATCTAGGAGTTTAGTAGCTTCTCCTAAAGTGATTTCCATACAAGTGCCTCCCGCGGCCGAATCTAAAAGATTTCTAGAATAAAAATTCAATCCGGCATAAATTTTTTGTATAATCATCCAAAGATTCAAACCATGTGTAGGGCAATTACGTATCATTAATTTCATCCTCTCCAAAACTTGTGCAACATGTTCACGATCAAGTTGCTTAAAATTCATAATATCGTTTCTAAGAGTGATGATCTTAGCGGTAGGAAAATACTTAGAGATAAAAGCATCTTTGCACTTATTCCATGAATCGATACTATTTTTAGGCAAAGACGAAAACAAAGTTTTAGCACGATATCTAAGAGAAACGAGAATAGCTTCAGTTTAACAATATCATTATCCACATCTTTCTTCTTTTGCATATCACACAAATCAACAAAGTTTTTTAGATGGGTAGCGGCATCTTCACTAGGAAGGCCGGAAAACGAATCTTTCATGACAAGATTTAGCAAAGCAGCATTAATTTCACAAGATTCAGCATCGGTAAGAGGAGCAATCAGAGTGCTAATAAAATCATTATTGTTGGTATTGGAAAAATCACACAATTTAATATTATCTTGAGCCATAGTGACAAGCAAGCAATCCAACACACAAGCAAACAAGAAACAAGCAAAAAGAGACGAACTATAAAAGAGAAGGGGAGCGGAAAAAGAGGGCGAATAAAACGTCAAGGGTGAAGTGGGGGAGAGGAAAATGGCAAATAATGTAATGCGAGGGATAAGAGTTTGTGATGGGTACTTGGTATGTCTTGACTTGTGCGTAGACTCTCCGGCAACGGCGCCAGAAATCCTTCTTGCTACCTCTTGAGCACTACGTTGGTTTTCCCTTGAAGAGGAAAGGGTGATGCAGCAAAGTAGCGTAAGTATTTCCCTCAGTTTTTTAGAACCAAGGTATCAATCCAGTAGGACGCCACACGCAAGTCCCTAGTACCTACACAAACAAATAAGAACCTCGCAACCAACGTGATAAAGGGGTTGTCAATCCCTTCACGGTCACTTACGAGAGTAAGATCTGATAGAGATGATAAGATTATATTTTTGGTATTTTTATGATAAAGATTAAAAGTAAATATTGCAAAATAAAAGGTAATAGAAATAGCTTGTTGACGGAAGATTAATATAATGGAGAATAGAACCGGGGGCCATAGGTTTCACTAGTGGCTTCTCTCAAGATAGCATAAGTATTACGATGGGTAAACAAATTACTGTCGAGCAATTGATAGAAAAGTGAATAATTCTGAGAATATCTAGGCATGATCATGTATATAGGCATCACGTCCATGACAAGTAGACCGACTCCTGCCTGCATCTACTACTATTACTCCACACATCGACCGCTATCCAGCATGCATCTAGAGTATTAAATTCATAAGAACAGAGTAACACATTAGGTAAGATGACATGATGTGGAGGGATAAACTCAAGCAATATTATATAAACCTCATCTTTTTATCCTTGATGGCAACAATACAATACGTGTCGTTTCCCTTTCTGTCACTAGAATCGAGCACCGCAAGACTAAACCCAAAGCTAAGCACTTCTCCCATTGCAAGAAAGATCAATCTAGTAGGCCAAACCAAACTGATAATTTGAAGAGACTTGCAAAGATAACCAATCATACATAAAAGATTTCAGAGAAGAATCAAATATTGTTCATAGATAGACTTGATCATAAACCCACAATTCATCGGATCTCGACAAACACACCGCAAAAAGAGATACATCGAATAGATCTCCAAGAAGATCGAGGAGAACTTTGTATTGAGATCCAAAGAGAAAGAAGAAGCCATCTAGCTAATAAGTATGGACACGAAGGTCTGAAGTAAAGTACTCACACATCATCGGAGGGGCCATGGAGTTGATGTAGAGGCCCTCCGTGATCGATGCCCCCTCCGGCGAAGCTCCGGAAAAGGACCCAAGATGGGATCTCTTGGGTATAGAAGGTTGCGGTGGTGGAAATAGGGTTTCGTGGTGCCCCTGGATGTTTTCAGGGTATATGAGTATATATAAGAGGAAGAAGCAGGTCGGTTGAGCCCCGAGGGGCCCACGAGAGTGGAGGGTGCGCCCAGGGGGTAGGCGCGCCCCCTGCCTCATGGCCTCGTCGTTGGTTGCTTGACTTCCACTCCAAGTTCTCTGGATCACGTTTGTTCCAAAAATAACTCTCCCGAAGGTTTCATTCCGTTTGGATTCCATTTGGTATTCCTTTTCTACGAAACACTGAAATAGGCAAAAACATCAATTTGCACTGGGCCTTGGGTTAGTAGGTTAGTCCCAAAAATAATATAGAAGTGTATAAATAAGCCCATTAACATCCAAAACAGATAATATAATAGCATGGAACAATCAAAAAGTATAGATACGTTGGAGACGTATCACCGCCTACTATGCAATCGCTTTAGTGTCTCTCTAGAGTTGTGCAACAACAACATTTCCCGTGGATTCCACATTCTGAGCTCATTCCTTGGTCGGACAACCCCACTTATCTATCCGTGTATGTGTTGCCGTGTGCCACATTTTTCCTTTGGTCTACTTGTTGCATTTGCAAATTTGTGAATCTTTTCCAACATTATGGAATCTCGCTAACAATTGCATAAATTTTGTGCCACGATCCTCACCAAGCTACTCCAAAAAGCTTTATTTGTGTAGGTGTGAGCAATCGACGAGATCTGGTACCAATTGTGTTATTTCCTTGTTACACTATTGAGTGATCATTGATCCATTTTCGACATTGGGTAAGGTACATCTAGTCTAGTTCTTTTCATTCTCCCACTCGCATTTGCTTGAGATGATGGATATGCCAACCACTTCTTCAAATCCACTCTTCATCAAGCAAGATGAGGACCTGAACAACTACGTCACCAAGAACTACCTCTCCGGCACGCAAAGAGCTTTGCATCAAGAGAATGAAGCATTGAGCGAACACATCGACCTACTTTCTATCGACTTACGACAATCTGAGCAACGTACAAGAGACTACTTTGACAACAAGCTCGGCGCACGGAAGGAGGAGAGCAATGCAAGAATGGACGAGATTCGTGCCTTCTTGGTCAACCGTTCTTCTACATCTTCATCATACTCAAGACGGAGCCACTCAAGTTTTAGCACGAGTGACATGTATGAAAAATTAAGCATGGTGGCTTTGCCACAAATACGATGTCAACTACGTGATCATGCAAGGCAATATGACAATGATGAAGTGTGTCATAATAACGGAACGGTGGAAAGTTGCATGGCAATATATCTCGGAATGGCTATGGAAATGCCATAATAGGTAGGTATGGTGGCTGTTTTTAGGAAGGTGTATGGTGGGTTTATGGTACCGGTGAAAGTTGCGCGGTACTAGAGAGGCTAGCAATGGTGGAAGGGTGAGAGTGCGTATAATCCATGGACTGAACATTAGTCATAAAGAACTCACATACTTATTGCAAAAAATTATTAGTTATCGAAACAAAGTACTACGCGCATGCTCCTAGGGGGGTAGATTGGTAGGAAAAGACCATCGCTCGTCCCCGACCACCACTCATAAGGAAGACAATCAATAAATAAATCATGCTCCGACTTCATCACATAAAGGTTCACCATAAGTGCATGCTATGGGAATCACAAACTTTAGAACAAGTATTTCTCAAATTCACAACTACTCAACTAGCATGACTCTAATATCTCCATCTTCATATCTCAAAACAACCAGCAAGTATCAAACTTCTCATAGTATTCAATGCACTTTTTATGATAATTTTTACTATACCCATCTTGGATGCCTATCATATTAGGACTAATTTCATAACCAAAGAAAATTACCATGCTGTTATATAGGACTCTCAAAATAATATAAGTGAATAATGAGAGATCAATTATTTCTGTAAAATAAAACCACCACAGTGCTCTACAAGATATAAGTGAAGCACTAGAGCAAAATTATCTAGCTCAAAAGATATAAGTGAAGCACTAGAGCAAAATTATCTAGCTCAAAAGAACATAGAGTATTCTAATAAATTCCAATTCATGTGTGTCTCTCCCAAAATGTGTGTACAGCAAGGATGATTGTGGTAAACTAAAAAGCAAAGACTCAAATCATACAAGACGCTCCAAGCAAAACACATATCATGTGGTGAATAGAAATATAGCTCCAAGTAAAGTTACCGATGGACGAAGACAAAAGTGGGGATGCCTTTCGGGGCATCCCCAAGCTTAGGCTTTTGGTTGTCCTTGGATTTTACCTTGGGGTGCCTTGGGCATCCCCAAGCTTAGGCTCTTGCCTCTCCTTGTTCCATAATCCATCAAATCTTTACCCAAAACTTGAAAACTTCACAACACAAAACTTAAAAGAAAATCTCGTGAGCTCCGTTAGTAAAAGAAAACAAACCACCACTTCAAGGTACTGTACTGAACTTATTATTTATTTATATTGGTGTTAAACCTACTGTATTCCAACTTTCCTATGGTTCATAAACTCTATTACTAGCCATAGATTCATCAAAATAAGCAAACAACACACGAAAAACAGAATCTGTCAAAAACAGAACAGTCTGTAGTAATCTGTAGGTTTCGAATACTTCTGGAACCCCAAAAATTCTAAAATACATTGATTGATGTGAGGAATTTATCCTTTAATCATCTGCAAAAATAATTAACTAAATAGCACTCTCCAGTAAAAAAAATGGCAGCAAATCTCGTGAGCGCTAAAGTTCCTATTTTTTACAGCAAGATCGCAAAGACTTTCCCCAAGTCTTCCCAAAGGTTCTACTTGGCACAAACACTAATTAAAAGCATAAAACCACATATAAACATAGGCTAGATGAATTATTTATTACTAAACAGAATCAAAAAGTAAGAAACAAAAATAAAATTGGGTTGCCTCCCAACAAGCGCTATCGTTTAACGCCCCTAGCTAGGCATGAAAGCAAGGATAGATCTAGGTATTATCACCTTTAGTATGCAAGCCATAAGTGGCTCTCATAATAGATTCATAAGGTAATTTAATTTTGTTTCTAGGAAAGTGTTCCATGCCCTTCCTTAACGGAAATTGGAATCTAATATTCCCTTCTTTCATATCAATAATTGCACCAATCGTTCTAAGGAAAGGCCTACCAAGAATAATAGGACATGTAGGATTGCAATATATATCAAGAACAATGAAATCTACGGGCACATAATTCCTATTTGCAACAATAAGAACATCATTAATTCTTCCCATAGGTTTCTTAATAATGGAATCCACAAGATGCAAATTTAAAGAAAAATCATCAAATTCACGGAAACCTAGCAAATCACACAAAGTTTTAGGAATCGTGGAAACACTAGCACCCAAATCACATAAAGCATAGCATTCGTGATCTTTAATCTTAATTTTGATAGTAGGTTCCCACTCATCATGAAGTTTTCTAGGGATAGAAACTTCAAATTCAAGCTTTTCTTCATAAGATTGCATTAAAGCATCAACGATATGTTTAGTAAAAGCTTTATTTTGACTATAAGCATGCGGAGAATTTAGCACGGATTGCCACAAGGAAATACAATCTATCAAAGAGCAATTATCATAATTAAATTCCTTGAAATCCAATATAGTGGGTTCATTGCTATGTAAAGTTTTGACCTCTCCCATCCCACTTTTATTAATTTTTGCATCAAGATCTAAAAACTCTGAATCATTGGGACGCCTTCTAACTAGAGTTGACTCATCTACAGTCCCATCATTATGAAGATTCATATTGCGAAACAGATATTTAGTAGGGGACACATCAATAACTTTTAGATCTTCATCATTATTATCATGGAAACTAGAAGAACAAACTTTCACAAAGCAATCTTTTTAAGCACGCATCCTAGCGGTTCTTTCTTTGCACTCATCAATGGAAATTCTCATAGATTTGAGAGACTCATTGATATCATGCTTAGGTGGAATAGATCTAAGTTTCAAAGAATCAACATCAAGAGAAATTCTATCCATGTTCCCAGCCAACTCATCAATCTTAGACAATTTTTCTTCAATCAAAGCATTGAAACTCTTTTGCGAACTAATAAATTCTTTAATATCAGATTCAAAATCAGAGGGCATCTTATTATAATTTCCATAAGAATTGTTGTAGGAATTACCATAATTATTAGAGGATTTACTAGGAAACGGCCTAGGATTAAAATTACGTCTATACGCATTATTACCAAAATTGTTCCTACCAACAAAATTCACATCCATAGATTCATTATTATTCTCAATCAAAGTAGACAAAGGAATATCATTAGGATCATAAGGAACACTCTTATTTGTAAACAATTTCATAAGTTCATCCATCTTTCCACTCAAAACATTGATTTCTTCTATAGCATGCACCTTTTTATTAGTAGATCTTTCAGTATGCCATTGATAATAATTAACCATAATATTATCTAGGAGTTTAATAGCTTCTCCTAAAGTGATTTCCATAAAAGTGCCTCCCGCGGCCGAATCTAAAAGATTTCTAGAAGCAAAATTCAATCTGGCATAAAAAATTTGTATAATCATCCAAAGATTCAAACCATGTGTAGGGCAATTACATATCATTATTTTCATCCTCTCCCAAGCGTGTGCAACATGCTCATGATCAAGTTGCTTAAAATTCATAATATCATTTCTAAGAGTGACGATCTTAGAGGGAGCAAAATACTTAGAGATAAAAAGCATCTTTGCACTTATTCCATGAATCGGTACTATTTTTCGGCAAAGACGAAAACCAAGTTTTAGCATGATATCTAAGAGAAAACGGGAATAGCTTCAGTTTAACAATATCATTATCCACATCTTTCTTCTTTTGCATATCACACAAATCAACAAAGTTGTTTAGATGGGTAGCGGCATCTTCACTAGGAAGGCCGGAAAATGGATCTTTCATGACAAGATTCAGCAAAGCGACATTAATTTCACAAGATTCAGCATCGGTAAGAGGAGCAATCGGAGTGCTAATAAAATCATTATTGTTGGTATTGAAAAATCACACAATTTAATATTATCTTGATCCATAGTGACAAGCAAGCAATCCAACACACAAGCAAACAAGAAACAAGCAAAAAGAGACGAACTAGAAAAGAGAAGGGGAACAGAAAAAGAGGGCGAATAAAACGGCAAGGGTGAAGTGGGGGAGAGGCAAATGGCAAATAATGTAATGCGAGGGATAAGAGTTTGTGATGGATACTTGGTATGTCCTGACTTGTGCGTAGACTCCCTGGCAACGGCGCCAGAAATCCTTCTTGCTACCTCTTGAGCATTGCGTTGGTTTTCCCTTGAAGAGGAAAGGGTGATGCAGCAAAGTAGCGTAAGTATTTTCCTCAGTTTTTGAGAACCAAGGTATCAATCCAGTAGGAGGCCACACACAAGTCCCTCGTACCTACACAAACAAATAAGAACCTCACAACCAACGCGATAAAGGGGTTGTCAATCCATTCATGGTCACTTACGAGAGTGAGATCTGATAGAGATGATAAGATAATATTTTTGGTATTTTTATGATAAAGATTAAAAGTAAATATTGCAAAATAAAAGGTAATAGACATAGCTTGTTGACGGAAGATTAATCTAATGGAGAATAGACCAGGGGCCATAGGTTTCACTAGTGGCTTCTCTCAAGATAGCATAAGTATTACGGTGGGTAAACAAATTACTATCGAGCAATTGATAGAAAAGTGAATAATTATGATAATATCTTGGCATGATG
This sequence comes from Triticum aestivum, assembly GCF_018294505.1. Classification (NCBI taxonomy): domain Eukaryota; kingdom Viridiplantae; phylum Streptophyta; class Magnoliopsida; order Poales; family Poaceae; genus Triticum; species Triticum aestivum. Next base: position 208,675,826 of record NC_057794.1, read on the forward strand.
ATGTATATAGGCATCACGTCCGTGACAAGTAGACCGACTCCTGCCTTCATCTACTACTATTACTCCACACATCGACCTCTATCCAGCATGCATCTAGAGTGTTAAGTTCATAAGAATAGAGTAACGCATTAGGTAAGATGACATGATGTAGAGGGATAAACTCAAGCAATATGATATAAACCCCATCTTTTTATCCTCGATGGCAACAATAGAATACGTGTCATTTCCCTTTCTGTCACTGGGATCGAGCACCGCAAGATTGAACCCAAAGCTAAGCACTTCTCCCATTGCAAGAAAGATCAATCTAGTAGGCCAAACCAAACTGATAATTCAAAGAGAGTTGCAAAGATAACCAATCATACATAAAAGATTTCAGAAAAGAATCAAATATTGTTCGTAGATAGACTTGATCGTAAACCCACATTTCATCAGATCTCAACAAACACACCGCAAAAAGAGTTACATCGAATAGATCTCCAAGAAGATCGAGGAGAACTTTGTATTGAGATCCAAAGAGAGAGAAGTAGCCATTTAGCTAATAACTATGGACCTGAAGGTCTGAAGTAAACTACTCACACGTCATCGGAGGGGCCATGGAGTTGATGTAGAGGCCCTCCATGATCGATGCCCCCTCCGGTGGAGCTCCGAAAAAGGCCCCAAGATGGGATCTCTTGGGTACAGAAGGTTGCGGCAGTGGAAATAGGGTTTCGTGGTGCTCCTGGATGTTTTCAGGGTATATGAGTATATATAGAAGGAAGAAGTAGGTCGGTTGAGCCACGAGGGGCCCACAAAGGTGCAGGGCGCGCCTAGGAGGGGTAGGCTCGCCCTCCTGCCTCGTGGCCTCCTTGTTGGTTGCTTGACGTCCACTCCAAGTCCTATGGATCACGTTTGTTCCAAAAATAACTCTCCCAAAGGTTTCATTCCGTTTGGTATTCCTTTTCTGCGAAACACTGAAATAGGCAAAAAAACAACAATTTGCACTGGGCCTTGGGTTAGTAGGTGTAACACCCACGATGCAGCTATATCTCCCACGTGTCGGAGCACGACTTAGAGGCATAACCGCATTGTAGGAAATGTCGCAAGAGGGGTAATCTTTACACATGCCATGTACTGAATAAGAAAATAGGTACATAGTTGGCTTACAATCGCCACTTCACACAATAGCATAAATATAGCATTACAATCATCCAGATACAAACAAGGTCCGACTACGGAACCAAAATAAAGACATCCCCAAATGCATAATGTCCCCGATCACCCCAACTGGGCTCCACTACTGATCGTCTGGAAAGGAAACGTAGTATCGTCCTGATTCCTCATCGAACTCCCACTTGAGCTCAGTCGTATCTCCTGGAACGGTATCATCGGTCCCTGCATCTGGTTTTCGAAGTAAACTGTGAGTCACGGGGACTCAGCAATCTCACACCCTCGCGATAAAGACTATTTAAGCTTATAGGTAGGGAAAAGGTATGAGGTGGAGCTGCAGCAAGCACTAGCATATATGGTGGCTAACATACACAAATGAGAGAGAGAAGAGAAGGCAAGGCACGGTTGAGAAACTATGATCAAGAAGTGATCCAAGACTACTTACGTTCAAGCATAACTCGAGACCGTGTTCTCTTCCCGGACTCCGCCGAAAAGAGACCATCACGGCTACACACGCTGTTGATTCATTTTAATTAAGTTTAAGTTTCAAGTTTTCTACAACCGTACATTAACAAATTCCCATCTGCCCATAACCGCGGACACGGCTTTCGAAAGTTCAAATCCCTGCAGGGGTGTCCCAACGTAGCCCATCACAAGCTCTCACAGTCAACGAAGGATATTCCTTCTCCCAGGACGGCCTGATCAGACTCGGAATCCCGGTTACAAGACATCTCGACAATGGTAAAACTAAACCAGCAAAGCCACCCTAATGTGCCGACAAATCCCAATAGACGCTGCACATATCTCGTTCTCAGGGCACGCCGCATTGTCCAAACTTCTGGTAGGCCAGCCCAGAGTTGCCCCTGGTGGCCACCGGCGGCTGACAAGTTGGACCAACACTCAGTGGAGCACTGGCCCGAGGGGATTTAAAATAAAGATGACCCTTAAGTCCGCGAAACCCAAGGGAAAAAGGCTAGGTGGCAAATGGTAAAACCAAGGTTGGGCCTTGCTGGAGGAGTTTTATTCAAGGCGAACTGTCAAGGGGTTCCCATTATAACCCAACCGCGTAAGGAACGCAAGATCAAGGAACATAACACCGGTATGACGGAAACTAGGGCGGCAAGAGTGGAACAAAACACCAGGCATAAGGCCGAGCCTTCCACCCTTTACCAAGTATATAGATGCATTAAAGTAAACAAGTTATAATAATGATATCCCAACAATAATCATGTTCCAACAAGGAACAAACTCCAATCTTCACCTGCAACTAACAACGCTATAAGAGGGGCTGAGCAAAGCGGTAACATAGCCAAACAACAGTTTGCTAGGAAAAGGTGGGTTAGAGGTTTGACATGGCAATATGGGAGGCATGATAAAGCATGTGGTAGGTATCGTAGCATAGGCATAGCAATAGAGCGAGCAACTAGCAAGCAAAGATAGAAGTGATTTCAAGGGTATGGTCATCTTCCATGCAAAGTTCTCCGAGTTGATGTAAGCTTGATCCTCGTAAGCGTACTCAACGGGTTCCTCGATCATGTACTCGTCTCCCGGCTATACCCAAAGCAAGAACACAATCAAAGGAAAACACAATCAACCACGGTGCAATGCGCAAGTAACATGATGCAAAACATGACATGATATGCGGGATGTGATATGCAATGCATATGCGTGCCTCGGAAGGGAAAGATTGAACCAGGCCTCAACTTGGAAAACCAAGAGTGCCGCTGGAAAGATGAGTTGATTTCGGTCGAAATCGACATAAAGATCACCGGAATCGGATGCACGGTTTGCAAATGATAAGCAAAACAATAATGGCACAAAGCTGCGATTAACAGCACGAGGCCATATAAATGCATCAAGAACAACAAGCTACTGCACTCTAACATAAAAAAAAGGACATGACAGTGATCCACTCAAGATGCTTGAAAAAATATGAACACTAAGCTACAGCTAAATCACACAATAGCAGGTTCAAACAAGCATGGCAAAAGTGCAAAAGATATCAGGTTCACAGACTTAGTGAAATAACCAACATGTCAGGATTTAACATCAGGAAGCAATGTTTAGAGCAAGATAACAACATGCTACAGGAACATATCATGGAAAAGCAAGGCATGGCATGAAACTACACAAAGCATACAACAAAGTCCCTTACTGACCATAAGCCAAAAGGGATCAGAAAATACAATGGCAACCATGTAAACATAGCAAGTTTCGTTAACAGATTCAGACTTAGTAGAAACTGGAACATGGCAAAACAGAGTTACGTAGGAATGTTTGCAAGATCGATGCACTCACCACAAGGCATTGCATGACAAGCTAAGCAAACTCCCAGCAAGTAGACATGATAAATAAGCTAACCATGGCAACAACACTCTCATAGCATGCATGGATCCACTACAACAACCTCGGCAAAATTGATTAACATGTAAACAATCTGCCAGGAACATTTTATAACAAAAGTAGAGCAAGATTGAGTCATGCTAGGGTACTCCATAATTGCAAACAAAGACATGGATGGATAGAGCATAACAATATCTCAAAAACATCCTTACTGAACATGCTCAAAAGAGGCATGGATCACTCTATAGCAACATGAATACATGGCATAAAAATATCATCAGGGAAATGATTTAGAAGAATTCTAAGTCCCTGAAATCAGCAACATCACGAGAGCTACTTTGCATGCTTGTGCTAGTTACCACAATGATCACAAAATTACATGGCATACACCCCTGTAAAGATAGCATGGAATACAACAAAACACATGTAGGGCTCAAGATCATAGGAGGCACACATTAAACATGGCAAAAATGACAAATGCCCATAATCTGATAAGAATCTGAAACTAACATTACATAGCACTCTTGCAACAGCATTTAGAGCATCGAGATGAACTCAAATGAACACGGTGCAATGGAATGAAATGAAGTGCACATCCAGACAAACAATTTGATATGCTACACGCCCAAAACGGAGCCACGGATGCAAAGTTATGACATGATGAAATATGCTAAAAATATGGAAAACTGGGACAAAAGTCAACCCCGTAGGGTTTCTCTCAGATCTGGATCGGCGGTGCGCTTCCCGAGGAGGGATCGAGCTCTCGCCGAAACAGTAGCGAGGGAGAGGCCGGCCGGGGCTCGCCGGACTTGGGGCGACGGAGGGCGGTTCCGGAGCTACGAGGAGGCGCGGTGGTCGGCGATGTCGGGCGGAGGCGGCGAGGAGGCGACAAGGAGGCGGTCGCCGGTGTCGAGGCGGTGGTGTGTCGGCGTCGAAGGAGGCGGCGAGGCGGCGGCCGAGCGGCGCGGCGACGTCGGCGGAGGCGCACGCGGGTGGCGAGATCCCACGCGGGGCGGCGGCGGCGATACGGGCTGGCAGGGCCTCCAGCGGGCCCTGCGGGCCGGCGAAGTGGGCGCGGGCGGAGAGCGAGTCACAGGGCGACACGTGGAGGCGGCGCGGACGCGTCCGGCACGCGGAGGAAGGGGAGACTAGGGTTAGGGGTGGAATTGATCCGAGATTTTTGGGGGAGATGCCTATTTATACATAGAAGGAGCTAGGAGGCTCCAAATTGAGCACGGTTTTCGGCCACGAGATCGTGATCGAACGACCGAGAGGATGGAGGAGGTTTAGCTGGGCTTTTGGCCACCTTGGAGAGGTGTTGGGCTGCAACACACACGAGGCCTTTTCGGTTCCTCGGTTAACCGTTGGAGTATCAAACGAAGTCGAAATGGCACGAAACTTGACAGGCGGTCTACCCGTAGTAAACCAAGGCCGCTTGGCAAGTCTCAGTCCAATCCGAGAACGTTTAACACCCGCACATGAAAAGAGGCAAAAGGGGACACCGGAGGACGTAGGAGTGCCAGAATGCAAAACAGACAACGGGGAAAATGCTAGGATGCATGATACGAACACGTATGCAAATGCGATGCACATGATGACATGATATGAGATGCATGACAAAGACAAAAGCAACACAGAGACAAAACCCAACAACGAGGAAATATCATAACTTAGTGCCGAAAATGGCAAGAGTTGGAATACAAATATGTCAAGTTACATACGGGGCGTTACAACACTCCACCACTACAAAAGGATCTCGTCCCAAGATCTAGGACTGGAAAAACTCCGGATATTCGAAACGGAGTGGTCCTCGCGTTCAGGTGGCTTCACTGTCGGAATGATGTGACCACTTCACTTTCAGGAATTTGATAGACTTGTTGCGAGTCTTGCGCTCAGTTTCTTCAAGAATAGCAACAGGACGCTCATGATAAGACAAGTCTTCTTGGAGATCAATCTCTTCGAGGTTGACGGTGCGGTCAGGAGTTTTGAAACACTTGCGGAGCTGAGACACGTGAAACACGTCATGCACGTTTGCAAAGTTGGATGGAAGCTCAATTTGATAGGCGAGATCGCCTCTTTTGCGAATGATCTTGAAAGGACCCACGTATCTGGGGGCAAGCTTCCCTTTGATACCGAAGCGACGAGTACCTTTCATTGGAGAGACGTGGAGGTAGACATGGTCTCCGATCTCGAAAGCCAAGTCACGATGCTTGCTATCATAGTAACTCTTCTAGCGCGATTGCGCGGCTTTGAGATTTTCACGAATGACTTTGCACATTTCTTCAGCCTCTGTGATCAAGTAATTGCCAAGAAGTTGGCGTTCACCAGTCTCTGACTAGTTAAGAGGAGTACGGCACTTCTTGCCATAGAGAATCTCGAATGGGGCCTTGCCCGAACTCGCTTGGAAGCTGTTGTTGTAGGAGAACTCGGCATATGGAAGACAATCTTCCCACTTCATACCGAAAGAAATGACACAAGCCCTGAGCATATATTCAAGAATTTGATTGGCTCGCTCGACTTGGCCACTAGTTTGAGGATGAAAGGCTGTGCTGAAGCGAATGTTGGTGCCCATGGCCTTCTGAAAAGAATCCCAAAACTTAGAGGTGAAGATGCTACCACGATCTGAAGATATCAACTGCGGAATGCCGTGCAAAGAGACAATCCTGGAGGTATATAGCTCTGCCAACTGAGCTGCTGTGATAGATTCTTTGATAGGAAGAAAATGAGCCACTTTAGTGAGCTTGTCGATGACAACAAAGATAGCATCATTGCCATGCTTGGACTTTGGAAATCCAGTCACGAAGTCCATCTCAATATGGTCAAACTTCCATTCTGGAATGGCAAGAGGTTAGAGGAGACCAGCTGGCCGTTGGTGTTCTGCTTTCACTCTTCTGCAGACATCACATTCATTCATGAACTAAGCAATCTCACGCTTCATTCGGGTCCACCAATACGATTGCTTGAGGTCATGTTACATCTTTGTACTTCTAGGGTGAATAGAGAGGAGTGAATTGTGAGCCTCATTCATAATGACTTTACGAAGGTCACCCTTAGGAACAACAATGCGATCCTCGAAGAATAGAGTATCCTTGTCATCAAGGCGATAACACTTGTACTTGGGTTGGCTCTTGGCAATCCCAATCTTCACCTTCTTCACCATAGCATCAAGAAGTTGAGCCTCACGAATCTGATCTTCCAAAGTAGGAGAGACTTGAAGGTTGGCAAGGAATCCTTGAGGAACAACTTGGAGATTAAGTTTGCGGAAAGCTTCACAAAGCTCTAGTTGGTAGGGCTTGAGAATCAAACTGTTGCAGTAAGCCTTCCTGCTCCATGCGTTAGCAATGACATTGGCCTTGCTTGGAGTGTATTTAATACTCGGATTATACTCTTGAACCATTTTGACCCAACGAGTCTGCCTGAGGTTGAGGTTGGGCTGAGTGAAGATGTACTTGAGACTCTTATGATCAGTGAAGATGTCCACTTTTCTTCCCAACAAGAGATGTCTCCATGTTAAAAGAGCATGGACAACTGCCAACTCGAGGTCATGAGTGGGGTAGTTCTTTTTGTTGGGCTTCAACTGGCGAGAGGTATAGGCCACAACTTTCTTCTCTTGCATTAGCACTGCACCGAGACCTTGAAGGGAAGCATCACAGAAAACCTCAAACGGTTTGGATTCATCAAGAGGAGTCAGAACTGGAGCTGTGACTAACTTCTCTTTGAGGGTGTTAAAAGCAATGTCACATTCAGGCGACCAGACATACTTCACATGCTTCTGGAGGAGGTTGGAAAGAGGCTTCGCGATCTTTGAGAAATTCTCAACGAACCTTCGACAATAGCTTGCGAGCCCAAGGAAGTTGCGGAGTTGCTTCACATTCTGAGGTGGTTCCCAATTCACAATTGCGGACACCTTCTCAGGATTAACAGCTATGCCCTTGGCGGAGATGATATGCCCAAGGTAGAGAACCTCATCGAGCCAAAACTCGCACTTTGAAAACTTCGCATAGAACTGATGTTCTCTGAGTTTATCCAACACCAATCTCAAGTGCTTGGCATGATCCTCCTTGTTCTTGGAAAAGACCAAAATGTCATCGAGATTGACCAAAACGAAGTCATTTGTGTAGGGGATGAAGATGAAGTTCATCATGCAAGAGAATGTTGGAGGGGTGTTGACAAGGCCAAAAGACATGACAGTGTATTCATATGAACCATAGCTTGTTCTAAATGCTGTCTTGGGGATATCTTCTTCACGAATGCGAATTTGATGATAGCCCATACAGATGTCAAGCTTGGAGAATACTTGAGCACCTTTGAGTTGTTCGAAAATCTCATTGATGTTGGGAAGTGGTTACTTGTTCTTTATGGTCTTCTTGTTCAATGGACGGTAGTCGACACAAAGTCGGTCCGTTCCATCCTTCTTCTTGACAAAAATAACACCACAACCCCATGGAGAAGAACTTGGTCGGATGAGACCCATACGCTCTTGAATATCGAGTTGTTTCTTCAGCTCCTTCAACTCTTCAGGTCCAAGCTTGTAAGGACGTTTGCAAACAGGTTCCGTGCTAGGCTCAAGATCGATGACGAATTCAACTGGCCGGTGAGGAGGCATTCCTGGAAGCTCTTTTGGAAAGACGTCTTGATATTCACAAACGACTGGAATCTGAGAGATGGCATCCAACTCGCCATTCTCATTGAGAGAAAATAGTCGAATGGTATCATCACGAGCGGCAAAGACGATCACATCCTCAGATGAGTGTGTCAATTGAATCTGCCTGGCAGCACAATCAAGCTGAGCCTTGTGCTTAGAAAGCCAGTCCATTCCGAGAATAAGATCAATATCCGAGTTACCAAAGACCATTGGAGAAGACAGAAACTTATAGTCGCCCAACGTGATAGAAACATCCGGAACCACGTAGCTTGCGTGCAAGCATTTACCTAGTGAGACAACTGCTAACGGACTATGCAAATCTTGGAAAGCCAACTCATGCTTAGATGCAAATGGTCTCAAGATGAAACAATGCGATGCACTAGTGTCAAAAAGAACTTTTGCAGGGATATCGTTATTAAGGAAGGTTACCCATGATCACTTCTGACGAGTCCTCTGCCTGAGCTGCATTCATCATGTTGACCTTTGCAAACTTGGGATTATGCTTGACCACTGCATTGCTGGCAGATCTCACAGGAGGACGAGGAGGAAGACGCCTCTGATTGAAGCATTTGTTTGCATAGTGACCCTTCTGCTGACACTTGTTGCACATAACCTCCGAGAGCGGACGGTGATACGGAGAACTTGATCTTGGAGCATGAGACGAAGTCTTGTTCTGAAAGCCTGGGTTGGGTGGGTGGGAAGATCCATTGCCACCTTTGCTCTTCTATTGATAAGGCTGACGGAACGGAGGAGGAGGCAACCAATACTTTTACTGCTTAGCTACCACTTGAGTTGAGGAAGGAGTTGCATCCCTGACTCGTTTCTTGGAAGCATCGCACTTTAGCTGAGCAGCCTCTTGCTTTAGTGCCATATTGTAGAACTCATCATACTTCTTCGGCTCAAAAAGCACAAGAGCTAGTTGCAGATCTTCTCTGAGGCCACCTCTGAACTGATAAACCATGCTCTTCTTGTCAGGGACGTCTTGCTTAGCAAAATGAGCGAGCTCCTGGAACATGATATTGTACTGGTAAACAGACAAGCTGCCTTGCTTCAGATTGCGAAACTCCTCACGCTTGCTCTCAACAACACTCTGAGGAATGTGGTGAGCTTTGAAGTCTTGACGGAATTCATCCCAGGTAATCACATGACCTCCTCCGGAATCTTTGTATTGTTGATACCACTCAACAGCTTGGTCTTTGAGTTGGAATGAAGCAAACTTGACAAAGTCCTCAGGCATGACGTTGCTGCACTCGAAATGTTTGCAGATATCCACGAGCCAATCATCAGCGTCTGTGGCCTCGACACAGTTACTGAAGGTCTTTGGCTGGTTTGCGAGGAACTGGTTGAGTGTAGCAAACTGATTTTGGCTGTTGCCATTGCCATGATTTCCTTGGTTGCGCTCTTGCAAGAGTTGCATGATCAGCTGCGTGTTGGCATCGGTAGCGGCCATCACAGCTTGCCATGCCTCCGGAGGTGGAGGTGGTGGCGGCGGTGCAAGATTCTGACGCGTTGGAGGATCCATCCTGAAGAGGGTGACATCCGTTAGCATCTTGAAAGACATATATTCAAGCTGAATCAAATGGATCGAAATTGCAACATATAGTCTTAACATTCGAACAAGAATGAACGAATGCATTCCAAATTAAATGGTCACACTTCCATAAATTGAGAAGCCACTTAGATAGAGGTAGAAGAATAAAACAACAAGTTACGGACATGAACAAATACTTGGTAAGGATTACCCAATCACAAACCAACTATCTGCGGAAGAAATACTAGAGCTACATGAATTCCCACCTATGAAACTCCCGAAATTTTCCCGGTTATGCAATCAGGTGTTGGGGATACAGGGGAAGCATAATATCTCACCCAAAACTAGCAAATCCTACATCCAGCTGTATCCATCCTTCAACACATAACCAAGAAACCTTCAGAAATCATTTACCTCAACCTTCGAAAAGCATCCGTTATACAAGTTATGGCAATACTCCTGAACTCCCGCCCCAGTACTGGGTGGCATCGAGGATATCTCACCAACAACTGCATAAAAGAGATTTTCGATGTCGGCGAAACTCAGGTATTCCAGAATTGCAATGATAAAATTGTGACGACAACACCTCGGAGCTCAACTCCCCGGGACACTGCCACAACCCCTAAATGTTAGGAGGCACCAAGAACAATGTTCTCGTCACAAAACCATCGGAACGATTCCAAGATACCCGCGTGATCCTAAAATTTTTTTAGTGAAATTTGAGAAGAGAAGAGTCAAAACTCTACGTCAGGATGCCTCACCAGAGCGATGAAGGGACTGAGGAGTAAAAAGAATCCTACTCTTCGATATATATAATCCTAAAAGACTCAAAAAAAAATTCTAGACTCAACAATGTCAATGATTCGATCAAGCAGGGGGCTCCTAAGTCGGGGATGGCTATGATTACCAACTTGTAACACCCACGATGCGGCTATATCTTGTAGCGACCAGACCTCAAACAGTCTGATCTCTGTGCTCCGGTGTCATCCCTGGATCAGTAATGCTGACACCACATAGTACTCGTAGGATATATAGCAGAGTAGCAATCACACACTTATTACATCGAATGTCTCAAAAGAGAACTTATTACAATAAATATGGCTTAAGACAATCTAATAACGATAACAGCGGAAGGCTTGGAAGATAGGTTAGTCCATCAACTCCAACGGCATCACTGAGTATAGAACCATGACCTAAAAACTCCTTAATCATCGTCTGAAAAGTCTGCAACATTAACGTTGCAGCCCGAAAACGGGTCAGCACATGGAATATGCTGGCAAGGTAACACATAGAGAGTAATGGAATGCAACAGCTATACTATATGCATATTTGGCTGGTGGAAAGCTCTATGGTTACAGTTTTTTTTTGCATAAAGCCAATTTTTCCCTACTTCAAAGGAATAAATTTAATTACTATCATGGTGGTTGTTAAACATTGAGAATGGTTGACAGCATTCTCAATCCCAATTAAAAATCATTAAACCCAACAAAATTAACTTTAGAGTAACATGTTGAGATTCACATGAAAATCCAGGTACTGGATACTCAAGATGTCCATAACCGGGGACACGGCTAACCATGATTAGTTTATTACACTCTGCAAAGGTTTGCGCACTTTTCCCCACAAGACTCGATCGCCTCCGTTTGTTTTCTCGCACTACATGGTGTTTGAGAAGACGGATGACCGAGACATAGTCTTTCAGAAGCGCTAGCACCTTACGATCGGGTAGACCGTACCACCTACATCCCCTACATCTGCTAGTCTACCACTGTAAGAGTTCGCACAACTTAATCAACTATGCCAGAGCCCATAATGGCTTGTGGCTGCACACGGAAGTTTCTAGTATGAATAATCTCATGATCCCTTTGAGCCTGGGTGGCGGTCCAAAAGAAAAACAGGCAAGTCCTGGATTACCCAGGTGCCTAGACAGGCAATCCTAGAATAACCAGGTGCCTCAATCCACCCAGATGTGTGTTTAAGTTGCCACCTTAAGTAAACCATTAATTAACAATCTCACATCTGTCATGGATACTCTCAAAACCCAATCCACGTCTACGAGCATAGCATGGCCATGTAAGCATAACATAAAAGTAACTCCCAAGGTTTGAATGCAGGGCAATAGGTTCCTACCTCATCAACTACTTCCCAATACCCACATGTTATCAATCCTACTCATGCAATGTTTGAGGGTGAAGCTAATGCATAAAAACTGGGTATGGAAGGGGATATGATCAAAGTGTTACTTGCCTTGTTGATGATCCGCGAAACCTAGAGATTCAAAGTAACAGGCGGCGCACTCCGGGTATTCTATCGCAGACAAACAAACAAGCATACAATAAGTACTCATCTAATGCACAGGTAAAACTCAAATAGAAGATCTAACCAGAAAGTTCAACTTAAGATCCCTGGTTTGCAAAAAGAATCAAATCGAACGAAGCAAAAGAAATCAAATGGCGAAAGAAAACAACTTCGTTCTAGTAATCTGGATCTAAATCAAATTTTACAGTAGCAAAAACTTGTTTAAGTTGATTATTAGGAAAGAGGGCTTCGAGACGAAACTCCAGGCGCTTGAATCGCCTGATTCCGATAAACGAGCGAAAAGTTATACTAAAATGAAAATTGGATCAGAAATCGCGATCAGAAAATAACCGCGGAAAATCCGACGAAAAAGAAAAACGACGAACGAATTTTTTTTAGACGGCACGGAAGTCGAGGCGGCGAACCTCGGGCGGCGCAAGGCTCCGGCGGATCGGCGGCGGGGCGGCGGCGGCGGCTGGCGGCTGCTGCTGCTGCTAGGGTTTGGGGCTAGGGCGGCTGGCCTTTGGGCTGGCTTGCCCCGGCTTATAAAGGCCCCGGCCTGCGGTGTCCTGGCCGAGTACGGCCCATAGTCGGTTCCGCGTTTTTTTTTCGCTCGGAAGAAAAATAAAAAGAAATACTAAACGGACTCCAAAAATCACGAAATAAATTTTCCCGGGTTTCTGAAATCAAGCCCGATAAAGTGAACATTTATTTGGGCCCTAAACGAAATTTTGAAAAACGCGCATTTTTCCTAAATTCAAATAAAAAACCGAAAAACTCCGAAATAAAACTTATTTGATTTTTTTATTAAATCCTCAATATCTCTATATTTTGGGAAAGTCATTTTATTCCCTCTCTCATATTTTTGTAATAGAAATAATTGATGATAAAATAAATAAAATCAAATGATCCTGTTTACAAAATTTGAGAAAACTCAAATATGTAAATAACGAAATCCCCAACTCTCTCCGTGGGTCCTTGAGTTGCTTAGGATTTTCTAGGATCAAAACCAAAAGCAAAATAAAATATGATATGCATGATGATCTAATGTATAACATTCCAAATTGAAAATTTGGGATGTTACAAACCTACCCCCCTTAAGATGAATCTCGCCCTCGAGATTCGGGTTGACTAGAAAATAGGTGAGGGTGGTCCTTGAGCAAATCTTCCTCTCGCTCCCAGGTGGCTTCATCCTCCGTGTGGTGGCTCCACTGAACTTTGCAAAACTTGATAACCTTGTTGCGAGTGACTCGGCTGGCAAAATCTAGAATCTTGACTGGTATCTCCTCATAGGTCAAATTGTTATCCAATTGAATTGCTTCCAATGGCACTGTGTCTCTCAAAGGTATGTCAGCCATCTCTGCGTGACACTTCTTCAACTGAGAAACGTGGAACATATCATGAACTCCTGTCAATCCTTTTGGCAATCTCAACTTGTAGGCCACTTCTCCCATACGCTCCAAAACTCGATATGGCCCTACAAATCGTGGCGCTAACTTCCCCTTAACTCCAAAGCGCTTAATCCCTCGAAGTGGGGATACTCGAAGATAAGCTCTGTCTCCGACTTCGTAAACCGTCTCTTTGCGTTTAGAATCTGCGTAGCTCTTCTGCCTGGACTGGGCTACCTTGAGCCTATCGCGAATCAACTTCACCTTCTGTTCCGACTCTTTAATCAGATCTGGTCCAAACAACTGGCCGTCTCCAACTTCGTCCCATGACAACGGTGTCCTGCACCTTCTTCCGTACAGAGCTTCGAAAGGGGCCATCTTCAAACTGGTCTGATAGCTATTATTATAAGAGAACTCTGCATATGGTAAATTATCGTCCCAACTTGATCCATAATCTAGCGCACAAGCTCTCAGCATATCCTCCAAAATCTGATTGACTCTCTCAGTCTGTCCATCTGTCTGTGGATGAAAAGCTGTACTAAATTCTAGCCTAGTACCTAAAGTCTCATGCAACTGCTTCCAGAACTTTGAGGTAAACTGGGTTCCCCTATCTGATACGATGCTCCTTGGAACTCCATGCAAACATACGATCCTGGTAATGTATATCTTTGCCAACTTAGCACTGGTGTAAGTGGTCTTTACTGGGATGAAATGAGCTACCTTCGTCAATCGATCAACTACAACCCAAATCGAGTCATAGCCTGAACGAGTCCTTGGTAATCCCATGATAAAATCCATGCCTAGCTTATCCCACTTCCATTCGGGTATCGGCAATGGTTGCAAAAATCCTGCTGGCTTCTGATGCTCTGCCTTTACTCTCTGACATACGTCACAAACTACTACATACTCCGCAATATCCTTCTTCATTCTGGTCCACCAGAAAATATCCTTCAAATCCAAATACATCTTGGTATTTCCTAGGTGAATCGAGTACGGTGAATCATGTGCCTCTTGCAAAATCAACTTTCTGATCTCCGGGTCATTGGGTACATAAACACGGTCTTCAAACCATAGGGTGTCGTGCTCATCCTCACGAAATCCTTTAGCTTTTCCTTGGCTCATTTTCTCTTTTATAGAAGCAATCTCCTTGTCAGTTTTCTGAGCTTCCCTGATTCTGTCCATCAAAGTTGACTGAATCTCTAGTGCTGCTACATAGCCTCTCGGAACTATTTCCACACATAGTTCACGAAGATTTTCTGCTAACTCCTTGGGTATTTCTCCCGTCATTAACGTATTGACATGGCTCTTGCGGCTTAATGCATCAGCTACTACATTAGCCTTCCTGGGATGATAATGCAATCTCATATCATAATCCTTGATGAGCTCCAACCATCTCCTTTGTCTGAGGTTCAACTCCTTCTGCGTGAAAATGTACTTCAAACTCTTGTGATCCGTGTACACCTCACAATGATTTCCAATGAGGAAATGTCTCCATGTCTTCAATGCATGCACTACGGCTGCTAACTCCAAATCATGCGTGGCATAATTTAATTCGTGAGGCTTCAGTTGTCGTGAAGCATACAAAACAACTCACCCTTCCTGCATAAGCACTGCTCCAAGTCCTCGACGTGAAGCATCGTAGTACACCACATAATCCTTGGTTTGATCTGGCAAAATCAACACTGGTGAGGTAACCAAACGGTTCTTCAATTCCTGAAACTTGCCTCACACTCTTCAGTCCATTTGAACTTAGTATCCTTCTTCAGAAACTCCGTCATAGGCTTCGCAATCTTTGAGAAGTTCTCAATAAATCTCCGGTAGTATCCTGCGAGTCCCAGAAAACTCCGGATCTCTCCAACTGTTGTTGGGGCTTCCCACTTGGTCACGGTTTCAACTTTAGCGGGATCTACTGCTATACCTTCTCCGGATATAACGTGTCCGAGGAATCCTACTTCCTTCAACCAAAACTCACATTTGCTGAACTTGGCATATAATTGGTGTTCTCTGAGCTTTCCAAGTGCCAAACGCAAATGCTCCTTATGCTCCTCTTCATTCTTCGAATATACCAGGATATCATCAATGAACACTACGACGAACTTATCCAAAAACTCCATAAACACGTTGTTCATCATGTTCATAAAATAGGCAGGCGCGTTAGTCAGACCAAATGACATAACGATATACTCATACAGCCCATACCTGGTGGTAAAAGCTGTCTTCGGAATATCCTGTTCTCGAATCTTCAACTGATGGTACCCTGATCGCAAATCGATCTTGGAAAATACTTTAGCTCCTTGCAATCGATCAAACAGATTGTTGATCATTGGTAGTGGATACTTGTTCTTGATTGTTACTTCGTTCAATCCTCGATAATCAACAACCATCCTTAGCGATCCATCCTTCTTCTCCACTAGAAGTACTGGCGATCCCCAAGGCGAAGAACTTGGGCGAATGTAACCTTTATCCAGTAACTCCTTAATCTGCTTCTTAATTTCCACCAAATCTTTTGCTGGCATCCTATATGGTCGCTTCGATATTGGCCCAGTGCCTGGCAAAAGCTCAATCAAAAACTCAATGTCTCTATCCGGTGGCATGCCTGGCAACTCTTCGGGAAATTCATCAGGAAAGTCCTTTACCACTGGTACTTCCTCCTACACAACTCCTGATAAGGAATTTACTTGTGTCCTGTTTGGCGCATGCCGGGATACATACTTGATCCTTCTCCCTTCTGGTGTGGTAAGCAAAATTGACTTACTAGCACACTCAATATTCCCTTCATACTTTGATAACCAATCCATGCCTAATATCACATCCAATCCTTGAGATTCCAATACTACTAGGTCCGAGGGAAAAACATAGTTACCAATCCTTAATGGTAACCGATCACACCATAGACTAGCCATATACTCTGCTCCTGGCGAGGTTACTAACATGGGTGACCTAAGGGCTTGGGTTGGTAGGTTATACTTATCCACAAATCCCCTTGATATGTATGAATGCGATGCACCAGTATCAAAAAGAACGAGTGCAGTAAATGACTTAACCAAAAACTTACCTATTACTGCATCGGGCTGAGCTTCAACCTCCTCCACGCTAACGTGGTTCACCTATCCCCTATTGAAAGGGTTCGGCTTCTTCCTAGAACTTCCATTGCCATTTTGGCCTTCAGGACATTCATTTGCATAATGTCCTGGCTTCGAACACTTATAGCAAGTGACTTGGCTCAAGTCCTTCTTGGCTGGGGTTGATGGGTTGGTGCGGTTCTGTCCATTGCTTCCTCCATTCCCATTACCATTCTTGGTGCCATTGTGATTGTGCGAGCTACCTACTCCATGGGTATGCTGAAAATGTCCTCCTAGTCTAGGGGTAAAACATGGCTTCTGCTGAGCTCCTGAATTATACTTTCCTTGTCCATACTTCCTCTTGCGGTTCTCAATTTGCTGCTGCTTCCCTTCAATCATAAGAGCACGATCTACCAACTCCTGGTAGTTGTTGAAGGTGGCTACCATCAACTGCATACTCAACTCATCATTCAATCCTTCCAGGAACTTCTCCTGCTTAGCTGCATCCGTAGCAACATCATCTGGGGCATAACGTGCTAGCTTACTAAACTCCTCCACATACTGGCCAACTGTCCGTCCTCCTTGGCACAAGTTACGAAACTCACGCTTCTTCATGGCCATTGCTCCTGCTGAAACATGGGCAGTATGAAAAGCCTGCTGAAACTGATCCCATGTGACAGTGTCGACTGGGAAGGTGGCTGTGAAATTCTCCCACCAGGATGCTGCGGGTCCTTCTAACTGATGTGCGGCAAACTTAACCTTCTCCGCATCTATGCATCCTGCTGTGGTCAACTCCCTAGCTATCTTGCGGAGCCAATCATCTGCTACTATCGGCTCGGTGCTACTGGAAAACACCGGCAGATTCAGCCTAAGAAAACGGGCTAAGTGGTCAATAGGTGGTGGTGGTGGTGGGTTGTTGTTGTTCCCCTGATTCTGATTCTGAACTGGCAACTGCATCAAAGTGTTCTGCTGCTGGATCAACTGAGTGAGCTCCGGCGGAAAGGCAAATCCGGGGTCACGTCTCGGAGGCATCTGAGGGTTTAGAAAAGATGAGATATAAGAATAGAGGGGGTCTAAATAGAAAACACTACCCATATGCACATGAGGCAAAAGCAAACAATTCACTTCACTCAAACAAACAAAGGCATACAATCGATCTAGCTATCGCAAAGTGCTCGGACTACTATATTTACATGGTGGACTACTACTACTGATGAGGTGGTCTACTAGAAATATTCTACGGTTGTAGACTCCATGATATCTGCTCCTGCTTCATCAACATAGTCGTCATTGCTACTATCTTGTTCCGAGTCGGTGCCGTCGATGATGAGGTAGTCTTCCGGGCTAATCTGTCAGGACCCCGACTCGATGTCACATCGATCTAGCTGGTAACACCTCATATCACTTTGCGGCCTCACGCACGGTATCCCCACGGGTGTCGTCTTACCTTTTCCCGGGACCGTTTGCGCCTTTTGGCTCACGTATATGATAGTGTCGCTAGCATCCATATGATAAAGAGCCCGGGCTGACATGACTAGTCGTAAACCCAAAGTGGCACAGACTTACAGGGACATGCATCCATGACCCAGCTTCGAACGTGTCGGTCATCAGCAAGTGGGTCCGGGCTGTAGCACTGGGCTAGCAGGACTCCGGTAAACCGGGCTGTAGCGGGCTAACAGGACTCCGGTACTCAAAGCGTGACATTTCCCCGAAGGGACAGACACAGGAACGAAGAAGGACACATGCCGGCCAGCCTAAGTGTTCCAGAGCAGTAGCAAGCTACCATGGCTCAGCGGTAACACTAGGAGACATTTCCCGGTAAGAGAGGCTACTAAAGATAAACAACTAGATAGTCAGATCCCACACATACCAAGCATTTCAATCATACACACAATATGCTCGATATGTGCAAATACAACGAAGCATCACAACATGACTCTATGACCCAAGTACTTTATTTAGGGCTCAGGGAGCCATACATATCATACACAAAGGTACGGGTCTCACGACCCAACATACAAGTCATACAGTCATACAAGCCAGCAGCGGAAGTACATTGTCTGGGTACAGACAACTAGTAAAATAAAAGAGGCTTGGAAAGCCTAGCTATACTACGTGGTCCATCACAAGCTCAGGGTCACCACCTGGGTCTTTAGCCTACTCGTTGATGTCAACGTCTACATAGAACCCATCAGAAGGGGTTGCAGCGTCTTCTGTAAAAAATGTAGATCATAGCAACATGAGTACAAAGGTACTCAGCAAGACTTACATCAGATCCTACATACATGCAGAGTATCAAGAAGGGTTGGTGGAGTTATTGCAGCAAGCTAGCTTTGACTCCTGGCTAGACTATCCTACGATACTCCAACTTGAAATGTTTTGCGCACACGAGTCCACTATTCACCACCTCAATACACTACCGAGGATCCACCTCCGTCCTCCTACGGAAGAGCCATCCTCGGCACTCACACTTATCTTGAGGCTTTTAGTAGTTTCCATTTACTTGTCTATGAACTGTATAGGCAACCAAGTAGTCCTTTACCGCGGACGCGACTATTCGAATAGATCATGTTAACCCTGCAGGGGTGTACTTCTTCATACATGTTTCCACCACTTAGCGTCTGCACACGACATGTGCTCGGCAGACTTCAAGCGAAAGCCGACGTGGGTGTAGACCACGACCTACCTAAACACTTAAGCCTCTAGTCCAGGTTTATCGCCTATTCAGGTTCCATCCGCAGGGAGTCCGGCCGAGGTTTCCCATACGGCCCCGAACGATGTGAACAGGGTTCCCGGGATACCTAACGGGTATTCGGTACACCGTGCCACGTACCTACCGCATCACAGCCCACCCCTACGGTCAGCGCTGTGCACGGCCTCCAGTAGGCTACAAACACCAGAAACTACTTGCAACTCCTGGACAGAGAGCTAGGGTGAATAAGAAGTCGAGCGGGGTCATATTTCAGGGCCCAATGCATGGTAGTAGCTGTATCTTAAATCATACATACAGATCTCAGTGCTTAAGGTCGGCTTCAATGAAACAACCCACCATGTACTCCTACATGGCCTCTCATCGATACCTTTACCAAATCATGTTCAGCACACCTCTCTCATTACCGACATAATCATTTCACTCTAGCCCATCACCCAGATGAACCAGACCTGACACAACTCTAAGCATAGCAGGCATAGCAAGGTAGGAACAACACATACATAAGGCTCAATCAACTCCTACACATGCTAGTGGGTTTCATCTAGTTACTGTGGCAATGACAGGTCATGCAGAGGAAATGGGTTCAACTACCGCAGCACACAGCAGTTTGAATCGCGTTGTCTTAATGCAGTAAAAGAGAGCAGGAGCGAGAACATGGGATTGTATCGATATGATCAAATGGTTGGTTGCTTGCCTGATGGTTCGATGCACGGATACGGTTCTTCGTTAGGGTAATCACGGTACTCCTCGGGAACAGATCCTGTCGCAAAGGACATCGATATACAAGCATCACCAAACAATGTGCAACAATATGATGCATGCATGAAACATGGCAATATGAGTGTGTTGGGCTAATGCAACTAAAACCAGAAGTGTTTGAACAAATTTGAATCAAAGATTCAAATTCCAAATTCAAATATGGCCTTTTAAAGTGCCTTTTCTTGTTCTGCTTAAAACATCAAGTTAACTTGTTTGATCATGCATGAAAATAGTACAGATGGATAGATTGGATTTTTCTGATCATTTTTCATATATAATTTGTCCAATTTGGAGTTACAGAATAAAAGTTATGAATTTTTGAAGTTTAATTAATATTCTAGAATTTCCTGATTTAATTTAAATCCAGAAATTCAATTACTGCGTCAGCCTGACGTCACAGTGGCATCAGCAGGTCAACAGGGCTGGCTCGGGTCAAACCTGACGTGTGGGGTCCACACGTCAGTGACACAGGGGCTAATCCCGCGTTGACCCGGGCTGGTTAGCTTTGACTAGGCCCTGGGCCCACTTGTCAGCGTCAGTAGGTGGGGGGGTTAGTGACTAATTAACTAAGCCACGTCAGCCCGCCGGAGTTCTGGCCGGCGGCGACCATTAGCGCGGCGGCGAGAGTGGTTTTGGTCGTTTCGGCCACCAAATGGACCGCGGAGGCCACCGGAGTGGAGCTGAGGACAACCCGCATCTCTTGGCGGAGCCCGTTGGGGTCGGGGTGGCCGGAGTCGACGGCGGTGAGCTCGGCTGCGGCCGCCGGGGTTCGGTCGTGCACGGGAACGGTGCTGGAGCTCGAAGTCGAGCAAAACGAGGTGCTAGGGATGCTCTACGGGATCTTGCGAACTTGTTGGACTCGCCGGGGTGACCAAATGGTCACCGGAGTGCGTCGACGGCGAGCTCGGCGACGGCGGAGGTTCGGCCGTGGTGGGGAGGAGGCTACGGTGAGGGAACGAGGGGGGGAGAAGAGGGGGAAACGGTGGCGTAGCTCACCGCGGTTGCAGTGGGCGTCGAAGCGGGCCCGGGGACGCGCTGGAGACGGCGAATTCGACGGCGACGGTGGTCGGAGCCCGAAGAGGGGAACGGCGACGTGGCGGCGATGTAGGGCTTCCGGGGAGCTGTGGAGCGGTGGGGAGGAAGAGGGAGTCGAGGCGGAGCTCCTGAGCTAGTCGGGGAAGCGAGGGGTGGTCGGAGACGGTGGCTATGGCGAACGGCGGCGACGGTGGTGTTCGGTCGGGCGGGAGAGAGAGCGAGGGAGAGCCGGGGAGAGTGAATGGGGTGTCGGCGAGGTCGGGGCGACGACCAGAAGACGATCCACGCGGCGCAACGGCGACCAGGGCGATGCAGAGAGGCTGGGTGGTGCGTGGCGAGCTCGGGCGCGCCATGCTCACTTCCCTGCCTGCTCTGGCAAGGGGAAGCAGCTGGCTGGCACGGGCCAGCACAGTGCTGGGCCGGCTGGGCTGGGCAGGTAGGTCCAGGTAAGTCTACTCCTTTTATTTATTTTTCTGTTTTCTGTTTTTATTTAATATATCTGCAACTTTGTTGAATTAAATAAAATACCTAGGCAACTCCAAAAATCACCAAACTACTCCTGGTCCATAGTTGGATTATTTCCAGCATGAAACATTTTAGTTTGGAGATATTTGAGCATTTAAATATTTTATATAATTTTAAATGCCCAAATTCAAATATTTATGATTTAATTCAAAAACCCTAAGATGGCCTAGAAAAATGTGCACCACTTTTGGCAGAGGTTCTGAACCAAGGCAAAAATGATGGGCATTTTAGAAGGGCATTTCAGGTTCATTGAAAAATTATTTTAGTAACCCTAGTTGGTTTCAGAGGGGACTGGGGGTTCTGTCATCCCCATTTCAAGTTTCTGATGAAAGAGTAAACATGATGCAACACTCTAATGCATGACTAGCTAGGGTGTGACAACTCACCCCCACTCAAAAGAATCTCGTCCCGAGATTTGGGTTCCTCCGGGAAGAAGGCGGGATACTCGAGTCGAAGACGATCCTCCCTTTCCCAAGTTGCTTCATCCTCAGAATGGTGCGACCATTGAACCATGAGAAATTTGATATTATGACGTCGCGTAGTACGTTCGGCTTGATCGAGGATACGGATGGGGTACTCTCGATATGTAAGATCATCTTGGAGATCAAGCGTTTCGTGGTCCACTTCACGGATAGGATCCGAGAAGCAACGCCTGAGTTGAGAAACGTGGAAGACATCGTGAACTCTGGAGAGGTGCGGAGGTAGTTCCAATTGGTAGGCAACTTCTCCTTGTTTGGCAAGAATGCGAAAAGGTCCAATGTAACGAGGAGCCAATTTGCCTTTGATACCGAATCGATGGGTTCCCTTCAGAGGGGTGACCCGAAGATAAGCCTTCTCGTCAACCTCGAAAGTCATAGCCTTATGTTTTCGGTCATATTGACTCTTTTGACGGGATTGGGCTGTTTTCAACTTTTCACGAACGATACGAACTTGTTCTTCTGCTTCCTGAATCATATCCGGGCCAAAGAATTGTCTTTCCCCGGTCTCTGACCAGTTAAGGGGTGTTCGACATCGTCGTCCATAGAGAACTTCAAAAGGGGCTTTACCCAAGCTAGATTGATAGCTGTTGTTGTAAGCGAATTCGGCAAATGGAAGGCACTTCTCCCAGTCCATTCCGAAAGAGATAACGGAGGCTCGAAGCATGTCTTCTAGAATTTGCTTGACGCGTTCCACTTGACCACTTGAGTGAGGGTGGAAAGCGGTGCTGAAGGAGAGACGGGTTCCCATAGCATTTTGGAAACTTTCCCAAAATCGAGAGGTGAAGAGACTTCCTCGATCCGAGTTAATTTCCAAAGGAACACCATGGAGAGACACTATTCGGGAGATATACAAATCTGCCAGCTGACTAGCGGTTATACTCTCACGAACAGGTAGGAAATGAGCTACTTTGGAAAGACGATCGACCACGACGAAGATAGCATTATTCCCTCTCTTGGTCCTGGGAAAACCGGTAATGAAATCCATACCAATCTTATCCCATTTCCATTCAGGAATAGCTAAGGGTTGAAGGGTGCCAGCAGGCCGTTGATGCTCTGCTTTTACACGACGGCAGACGTCGCAATTGGCAATATACTGAGCAATTTCTCTCTTCATCCTAGTCCACCAGAACCTCTGGCGTAGGTCCTGATACATTTTAGTACTACCGGGATGAATGGTGAGAGGAGATTCATGAGCCTCCTTAAGGATCAACTGCCGTAGATGCTGGTTCTTGGGAACCACTAGACGGTTCTCAAAGTACACAACACCATGATCATTTGTGGAGAAACAACTAGCACCTCCGCTAGCAATGTTCTCTTTGATTTTAGATATTCCCTTATCTCGCTTTTGGGCAGCGATGATTTGATCCGTAAGAGTAGGTTTTGCTACCAAGGTGGAAAGAAAACCTTGAGGTACAATGTGAAGGTTAAGCTTCTGAAATTCCTCATGGAGAAGCGGTTGACTTTGTTGTAACATCAGGTTGTTACAATAAGATTTACTACTTAGCGCATCAGCCATGACATTGGCTTTCCCTGGGGTATAGGTTATTCCTAAGTCGAAGTCTGTGATCAATTCAACCCAACGTCTCTGCCTGAGATTTAACTCCGGTTGGGTGAAAATATACTTCAGACTTTGGTGATCAGTGAATATTTCGCAACGATTACCGAGGAGGTAATGTCGCCAGGTCTTAAGTGCATAGACTACGGCTGCAAGCTCTAGATCATGAGTAGGATAATTTTCCTCATGTGGGTGCAATTGCCGTGAAGCGTAAGCAATTACGTGTCGATCTTGCATGAGAATGCAACCTAGTCCTTGTCGCGAGGCGTCGCAGTAGATAACGAAGTCCTTGGAGAAGTCTGGCGGTACCAGCACGGGAGCAGAAGTCAGGCGTCTTTTCAGTTCCTGAAAGCTGTGCTCACATTGTGGAGTCCATTCGAACTTCTTATCTTTCTTGAGGAGTTCGGTTAGGGGTTTAGCAACTTTGGAGAAGTTCTCGACAAAGCGACGACAATAGCTCGCTAAGCCTAGAAAACTCCGAACTTGCTTGACCGATTCGGGTGGAGTCCAATCAAGGATGGCTTGAACTCGCTCAGGGTTAACAACAATACCTTTACCCGATATTACATGACCCAGATAGGTCACTTCTGACAACCAGAATTCACATTTTGAAAATTTGGCATAAAGGCGATGCTCTCGAAGTTTCTTCAACACTAGCCTCAAATGTTCGACATGTTCTTCCTCGTTCTTGGAGTAGATGAGTATATCATCGAGATAGACTACGACGAATTTATCTAAATACTCCATGAAGATTGAGTTCATTAACCGAGAAAAGGTGGCTGGAGCGTTGGTTAAACCGAAGGACATGACGGTGTACTCGTATTGGCCATAACGAGTAACAAAGGCCGTTTTAGGAATGTCCCCGTTTCTGATTTTGATTTGATGGTAGCCCAACCTCAAATCCATCTTGGAGAAGACTGAGGATCCAGCGAGCTGATCATACAGATCGTTGATCCTGGGAAGTGGATATTTGTTCTTGATTGTGACCAAATTGACAGGTCGGTAATCTACAACCATCCGGTCCGTACCATCTTTCTTCTTGACGAATAGGACGGGGCAAGCCCACGGAGATGAACTAGGGCGGATGAAACCCTTTTTCAAGGATTCATCGAGTTGTTTCTTAAGCTCGGCTAGTTCTAGGGGTGCCATCTTATAGGGTCTTCTAGCAATCGGAACGGTTCCTGGAATGAGGTCTATTACGAACTCAACATCCCTATCAGGTGGAACACCTGGCAATTCCTCTGGAAAGACATCCGGGAAGTCACGGATTACCGGGACGTCCTCAAGGTCTGGCAAAGGGCTGGCGTTAAGAGAATATAGTTGTCGCTTGGCTATTCGGGTCAAAACATTGACTATCTTCCCCGAAGGATGGGTGAGTTGAACAGTCCTGGAGAAGCAATCAATTTTAGCTTGATGAGCTGACATCCAGTCCATACCCAAAATGATATTAATATCTGAAGATTTAAGGGCTATCAAAGATGCGAGGAAAACAAGCCTGTCGACTTGGATTTCATTTCCATGGCTTACTCTAGAAGTTTGCCATTTGGATCCCGGAGTTTGAATTACCATAGAGGATGGCAAGTCACAGAATGCAACGTTATGCAAACGAGCATAATTTTCAGATATAAAGGAATGAGAGGCTCCTGTATCGAAAAGAACAGATGCCGGGTGGCAATTAACAAGAAGCGTACCGAGAACGACGTTGGGGTCCTCTTGAGCTTCTTCGGCAGAGATACAGTTGACATGGCCACGTGAAGCGGTGACCGGTTTAGCATGAAACACTTTCCCTGTCGGCTTGCCACGGCCAACAGCTTTAGCAGATTGATTGGGGTTGGTCTGGGGACACTCACGCATATAGTGGCCAGATTCCCCACACTTGAAACAAGTCACGGAACTGGTACGTGGAGGAGCATTATTGGTTGGACCTCCATAGGGCTTGGCCGGTGCAGACTGTTGAACAGGGCGAGGCGCCTGGAAGGATGGCCTCGGTGTGAACCTGGGTGGCAGGGCGGTATTGGGTACCCACACGCGGCGCTTCTGAGGACCAGCACCGGATGAGGAACCCGTGTCACGTCCATGCTTGCGTGTTGCGTCATAGTCAGTCTGACCAGTTTCAGCACTGATGGCTTTGTTGACAAGTTTCGAAAAAGATGTGCACTCATGCAGACGGAGGTCACGGCGAAGCTCAGGACTAAGGCCCTTACGGAACCTTGCTTGCTTCTTGGCGTCAGTAGACACTTCCTCAGTTGCATATCGGGCGAGATTACCAAACTCCCTGCTATAGACATCCACAGAAAGTCGGCCTTGGGTGAAATTGCAAAATTCTTCACGCTTACGGTCCATGAGACCCTCCGGAATGTGATGTTCACGGAAAGCCTCGCTGAACTCGGCCCAAGTAGTGACATGGCCCGCTGGGCGCATAGCTCCATAATTCTCCCACCATAGACTGGCGGGGCCTTCAAGATGATATGCAGCAAAGGTGACCTTGTCAGCCTCCGCTACCAGCGCGGAACGCAGTTTGTGAGAGATACTGCGAAGCCAGTCATCAGCGTCGAGAGGCTCGACGGAGTGGTGGAACGTGGGTGGATGCAATTTGATAAAATCACTGAGTGACACCACGTTAGCCCTCTGATGGTGTGCTTTATTCTGCTCAATACGCTCCAACAAACGGTTTGTCTCCCGCTTGTTTCTCTCAGCTTCCATCATAACCTCGGCTAGTGAAGGAGGTTGAGGCAGATGTTCATTTCTGGCTTCACTGCCTTCGGCCTGCTCTTAAGAGGCAGGGTTAGCGCGCGTGTTGACCATCCTAGGTAACAAGACAATGATTTAGTCAGAATGATAAAATTCCGACATAGGATACATAATGTAAGGAATAACCCGGAATGCAAGATGATCATCCGTATGACATGGTAGATACAGAAACTGCTTCTTTATTCCATCGTCATACACACCATACAGGGTTTAGTACAAGACCAAACAAAGTACTATTACGGTGAAAAGGGATTACATCTCATCGGAGGCATTCCAAACTCCTATACATTATTTTTCTACATCTCCGGAAAGAGTACAAACTAGGTCATATCCCACGAGTTACGCGGGACGATAGACGACACAGCTAGAGCAAACTAGTGATACTACCACTAACTCAGACCGATCCGTAGTAGTCCTCGTAGAAGTCACCTCCATAGCCCGGAAGTTCAACATGTTCATCCGGAAATAGACGATCTCGCGGAGCTTGTGGACCATAGGGGCTAGGGTGAGGTCGTGGACCAACAAACGGTGGCCTGCGGGGACCGCGAGGTGGGGTGATGCCTCCTACATCACGCCAAACCATCATGTCTGGCAGAGCAGATCTCATAGGATAGAGATCGCGCATATCTGAGAATCCAGCTTGCACTGCCGGTGCGAACCGAGTCAAAGTGGCCCAGTGATCAGCATGGGTATTGAAGAGCTCTAACCTCAAGGCCCGATTTTCACGGTCCTTATCCTCGAGCATCTCAGCAGTGGTGCGAGTCCGTGAATCCTCCTGAGTGGAGTCAGCATAGATAGCCTGGAGATACCCTTGTGCTCCCGGAAGTGATCCTGGCATATACCGGAAGTCAGAGTCCCGAAATAAACCAGATCTGACTCGCATAATGGTCATCATAGAGTAGGCGGCATCCTGCACAGCCATCTCAATAGTAACCCCGAGTCCATAGGAGCAGTGAAGAGGCTCGGTGGATCCATGATAAGATGGAAATATCCTGACAGTGCAGAGATACTGGCTTTGATTAAAATCTCGGAATTGCTCTTCGACCGTGTACTCAGGATACCAGCGGTATCCAGCCTCAGCCATTACCCTGACCAACTTAGCAGTATGGCCGGGTACATCTAGGCATCGAGTCAGGCGAACCACTTGATTGAGGTCGCGAGTGGCCATCTGAAAGCATAATCATAATGCAAAGGCATTAGAATTTCTAGCAAAATTTTGGCAGCATAACAGCTGTAAATGCTCAAAAAGGATTTTGAGACATTTGACAAAGGATTTCGTACACACTCAACGTCATCATATCAAAGTTCTGAAACCATTATGGCAACATAACATGGTAGTAGAACTGAACTAGGCTTGTATCCATCAAACTTATAAGGTACTACTGATTAGTAACACGTGAACCTGATAGAGAGAACAGATCCTAATTCCTTAACCCCCGGTGGAAGAATGGACTGACTCAGATCAGAAGGTCATAAGGTATAAGAAGTAAAAGGAGCCTTACGTTCCAACCCACAAACAATTCCCCTACATATAACTAAGAATTTCTAGACTCAACATCGACCAGTTTGGCTTGGAGAACCTACAGGCAGTCCGGCTCTGATGCCAACGCTGTCAGGACCCCGACTCGATGTCACATCGATCTAGCTGGTAACACCTCATATCACTTTGCGGCCTCACGCACGGTATCCCCACGAGTGTCGTCTTACCTTTTCCCGGGACCGTTTGCGCCTTTTGGCTCACGTATATGATAGTGTCGCTAGCATCCATATGATAAAGAGCCCGGGCTGACATGACTAGTCGTAAACCCAAAGTGGCACAGACTTACAGGGACAGGCATCCATGACCCAGCTTCGAACGTGTCGGTCATCAGCAAGTGGGTCCGGGCTGTAGCACTGGGCTAGCAGGACTCCGGTAAACCGGGCTGTAGCGGGCTAACAGGACTCCGGTACTCAAAGCGTGACATTTCCCCGAAGGGACAGACACAGGAACTAAGAAGGACACATGCCGGCCAGCCTAAGTGTTCCAGAGCAGTAGCAAGCTACCATGGCTCAGCGGTAACACTAGGAGACATTTCCCGGTAAGAGAGGCTACTAAAGATAAACAACTAGATAGTCAGATCCCACACATACCAAGCATTTCAATCATACACACAATATGCTCGATATGTGCAAATACAACGAAGCATCACAACATGACTCTATGACACAAGTACTTTATTTAGGGCTCAGGGAGCCATACATATCATACACAAAGGTACGGGTCTCACGACCCAACATACAAGTCATACAGTCATACAAGCCAGCAGCGGAAGTACATTGTCTGGGTACAGACAACTAGTAAAATAAAAGAGGCTTGGAAAGCCTAGCTATACTACGTGGTCCATCACAAGCTCAGGGTCACCACCTGGGTCTTTAACCTACTCGTTGATGTCAACGTCTACATAGAACCCATCAGAAGGGGTTGCAGCGTCTTCTGTAAAAAATGTAGATCATAGCAACATGAGTACAAAGGTACTCAGCAAGACTTACATCAGATCCTACATACATGCAGAGTATCAAGAAGGGTTGGTGGAGTTATTGCAGCAAGCTAGCTTTGACTCCTGGCTAGACTATCCTACGATACTCCAACTTGAAATGTTTTGCGCACACGAGTCCACTATTCACCACCTCAATACACTACCGAGGATCCACCTCCGTCCTCCTACGGAAGAGCCATCCTCGGCACTCACACTTATCTTGAGGCTTTTAGTAGTTTCCATTTACTTGTCTATGAACTGTATAGGCAACCAAGTAGTCCTTTACCGCGGACGCGGCTATTCGAATAGATCATGTTAACCCTGCAGGGGTGTACTTCTTCATACATGTTTCCACCACTTAGCGTCTGCACACGACATGTGCTCGGCAGACTTCAAGCGAAAGCCGACGTGGGTGTAGACCACGACCTACCTAAACACTTAAGCCTCTAGTCCAGGTTTATCGCCTATTCAGGTTCCATCCGCAGGGAGTCCAGCCGAGGTTTCCCATACGGCCCCGAACGATGTGAACAGGGTTCCCGGGATACCTAACGGGTATTCGGTACACCGTGCCACGTACCTACCGCATCACAGCCCACCCCTACGGTCAGCGCTGTGCACGGCCTCAAGTAGGCTACAAACACCAGAAACTACTTGCAACTCCTGGACAGAGAGCTAGGGTGAATAAGAAGTCGAGCGGGGTCATATTTCAGGGCCCAATGCATGGTAGTAGCTGTATCTTAAATCATACATACAGATCTCAGTGCTTAAGGTCGGCTTCAATGAAACAACCCACCATGTACTCCTACATGGCCTCTCATCGATACCTTTACCAAATCGTGTTCACCACACCTCTCTCATTACCGACATAATCATTTCACTCTAGCCCATCACCCAGATGAACCAGACCTGACACAACTCTAAGCATAGCAGGCATAGCAAGGTAGGAACAACACATACATAAGGCTCAATCAACTCCTACACATGCTAGTGGGTTTCATCTAGTTACTGTGGCAATGACAGGTCATGCAGAGGAAATGGGTTCAACTACCGCAGCACACAGCAGTTTGAATCGCGTTGTCTTAATGCAGTAAAAGAGAGCAGGAGCGAGAACATGGGATTGTATCGATATGATCAAATGGTTGGTTGCTTGCCTGATGGTTCGATGCACGGATACGGTTCTTCGTTAGGGTAATCACGGTACTCCTCGGGAATAGATCCTGTCGCAAAGGACATCGATATACAAGCATCACCAAACAATGTGCAACAATATGATGCATGCATGAAACATGGCAATATGAGTGTGTTGGGCTAATGCAACTAAAACCAGAAGTGTTTGAACAAATTTGAATCAAAGATTCAAATTCCAAATTCAAATATGGCCTTTTAAAGTGCCTTTTCTTGTTCTGCTTAAAACATCAAGTTAACTTGTTTGATCATGCATGAAAATAGTACAGATGGATAGATTGGATTTTTCTGATCATTTTTCATATATAATTTGTCCAATTTGGAGTTACAGAATAAAAGTTATGAATTTTTGAAGTTTAATTAATATTCTGGAATTTCCTGATTTAATTTAAATCCAGAAATTCAATTACTGCGTCAGCCTGACGTCACAGTGGCATCAGCAGGTCAACAGGGCTGGCTCGGGTCAAACCTGACATGTGGGGTCCACACGTCAGTGACACAGGGGCTAATCCCGCGTTGACCCGGGCTGGTTAGCTTTGACTAGGCCCTGGGCCCACTTGTCAGCGTCAGTAGGTGGGGGGGTTAGTGACTAATTAACTAAGCCACGTCAGCCCGCCGGAGTTCTGGCCGGCGGCGACCATTAGCGCGGCGGCGAGAGTGGTTTTGGTCGTTTTGGCCACCAAATGGACCGCGGAGGCCACCGGAGTGGAGCTGAGGACAACCCGCATCTCTTGGCGGAGCCCGTTGGGGTCGGGGTGGCCGGAGTCGACGGCGGTGAGCTCAGCTGCGGCCGCCGGGGTTCGGTCGTGCACGGGAACGGTGCTGGAGCTCGAAGTCGAGCAAAACGAGGTGCTAGGGATGCTCTACGGGATCTTGCGAACTTGTTGGACTCGCCGGGGTGACCAAATGGTCACCGGAGTGCGTCGACGGCGAGCTCGGCGACGGCGGAGGTTCGGCCGTGGTGGGGAGGAGGCTACGGTGAGGGAACGAGGGGGGGAGAAGAGGGGGAAACGGTGGCGTAGCTCACCGCGGTTGCAGTGGGCGTCGAAGCGGGCCCGGGGACGCGCTGGAGACGGCGAATTCGACGGCGACGGTGGTCGGAGCCCGAAGAGGGGAACGGCGACGTGGCGGCGATGCAGGGCTTCCGGGGAGCTGTGGAGCGGTGGGGAGGAAGAGGGAGTCGAGGCGGAGCTCCTGAGCTAGTCGGGGAAGTGAGGGGTGGTCGGAGACGGTGGCTATGGCGAACGGCGGCGACGGTGGTGTTCGGTCGGGCGGGAGAGAGAGCGAGGGAGAGCCGGGGAGAGTGAATGGGGTGTCGGCGAGGTCGGGGCGACGACCAGAAGACGATCCACGCGGCGCAACGGCGACCAGGGCGATGCAGAGAGGCTGGGTGGTGCGTGGCGAGCTCGGGCGCGCCATGCTCACCTCCCTGCCTGCTCTGGCAAGGGGAAGCAGCTGGCTGGCACGGGCCAGCACAGTGCTGGGCCGGCTGGGCTGGGCAGGTAGGTCCAGGTAAGTCTACTCCTTTTATTTATTTTTCTGTTTTCTGTTTTTATTTAATATATCTGCAACTTTGTTGAATTAAATAAAATACCTAGGCAACTCCAAAAATCACCAAACTACTCCTGGTCCATAGTTGGATTATTTCCAGCATGAAACATTTTAGTTTGGAGATATTTGAGCATTTAAATATTTTATATAATTTTAAATGCCCAAATTCAAATATTTATGATTTAATTCAAAAACCCTAAGATGGCCTAGAAAAATGTGCACCACTTTTGGCAGAGGTTCTGAACCAAGGCAAAAATGATGGGCATTTTAGAAGGGCATTTCAGGTTCATTGAAAAATTATTTTAGTAACCCTAGTTGGTTTCAGAGGGGACTGGGGGTTCTGTCATCCCCATTTCAAGTTTCTGATGAAAGAGTAAACATGATGCAACACTCTAATGCATGACTAGCTAGGGTGTGACATAATCTCCTTGGGTTCTTCGTCTTCATCTACTGGTGTCGGGCTTCCCATAAATATTGCTAGCTTCATAGTTAGGTCGGCATTCTTATCCACCAATACTTCAATTTTTTCTTCATAATCTTCGCGTGTAGCCTTGAGTTCTTCCTCTAGTTCCTTGATTCTAGTCTTAGCCTTCTTCAGATCTATCATGTCGGCGCACATCTGATTCTCCTGTCGTCGAATGTGCTGGTTTAACTCTTGGATAAAAGCTGCAATTGATCTATCTTTCCTGGTGCTGATCGTCTCCCAGTGTTCATCTCGGCGCCCGCAAATCTGGTAGATAGTATCCTTGAGATCCTTGCGGTAGACTTCTCAAATGCGTCCCATGGCGATGTGAGCTGCCATACTCTTTCCTAGACTCCAAGTTGGTGCATCAAAAGAAAACTCTATGGGCTCAGTGACGGGCATGAACGTCCTTCCTGGAACTTGAACTGGAATCATCCAGTGCTCTTCTTCAGGTAAAGTGGCCTTGTAGGTTCCCGTGAAGCTTGGTATTCGGTATCTAGTGACTTCCTTCAAGTGGCGTCCAAAGGTGTATCTTCATCCGGTTGGGTGAACTTGTTCCTTGCATCCGCCATCTAAAGAGTAGAAGAGATGAGAGGTCAGAAGAGAAGAGAGTGAGTAGTGATCTAGGTCTTTAGCTTAGTGGTCATGTCCTACAGTCAGTGTGTGCTCTGATACCATCTCTGTAGCGACCAGACCTCAAACAGTCTAATCTCTGTGCTCCGGTGTCATCCCTGGATCAGTAATGCTGACACCACACAGTATTCGGAGGATTTATAGCAGAGTAGCAATCACACACTTATTACATCGAATGTCTCAAAAGAGAACTTATTACAATAAATATGGCTTAAGGCCATCTAATAACGATAACAGTGGAAGGCTTGGAAGATAGGTGAGTCCATCAACTCCAACGGCATCACTGAGTATAGAACCACGACCTAAAAACTCCTTAATCGTCGTCTGAAAAGTCTGCAACATTAACGTTGCAGCCCGAAAACGGGTCAGCACATGGAATATGCTGGCAAGGTAACACATAGAGAGTAATGGAATGCAACAACTATACTATATGCATATTTGGCTGGTGGAAAGCTCTATGGTTACCGTTTTTTTGCGTGAAGCCAATTTTTCCCTACTTCAAAGGAATAAATTTAATTACTATCATGGTGGTTGTTAAACATTGAGAATGGTTGACAGCATTCTCAATCCCAATTAAAAATCATTAAACCCAACAAAATTAACTTAAGAGTAACATGTTGAGATTCACATGAAAATCCAGGTACTGGATACTCAAGATGTCCATAACCGGGGACATAGCTAACCATGATTAGTTTATTACACTCTGCAGAGGTTTGCGTACTTTTCCCCACAAGACTCGATCGCCTCCGTTTGTTTTCTCGCACTACATGGTGTTTGAGAAGATGGATGACCAAGACATAGTCTTTCAGAAGCGCTAGCACCTTACGATCGGGTAGACCGTACCACCTACATCCCCTACATCTGCTAGTCTACAACTGTAAGAGTTCGCACAACTTAATCAACTATGCCAGAGCCCATAATGGCTTGTGGCTGCACACGGAAGTTTCTAGTATGAATAATCTCATGATCCTTTTGAGCCTGGGTGGCGGTCCAAAAGAAAAACAAGCAAGTCCTGTATTACCCAGGTGCCTAGACAGGCAATCCTAGAATAACCAGGTGCCTTAATCCACCCAGATGTGTGTTTAAGTTGCCACCTTAAGTAAACCATTAATTAACAATCTCACATCTGTCATGGATACTCTCAAAACCCAATCCACGTCTACGAGCATAGCATGGCCATGTAAGCATAACGTAAAAGTAACTCCCAAGGTTTCAATGCAGGCAATAGGTTCCTACCTCATCAACTACTTCCCAATACCCACATGTTATCAATCCTACTCATGCAATGTTTGAGGGTGAAGCTAATGCATAAAAACTGGGTATGGAAGGGGATATGATCAAAGTGTTACTTGCCTTGCTGATGATCCACGAAACCTAGAGATTCAAAGTAACAGACGGCGCACTCCGAGTATTCTATCGCAGACAAACAAACAAGCATACAATAAGTACTCATCTAATGCACAGGTAAAACTCCAATAGAAGATCTAACCAGAAAGTTCAACTTAAGAACCCTGGTTTGCAAAAAGAATCAAATCGAACGAAGCAAAAGAAATCAAACGGCGAAAGAAAACAACTTCGTTCTAGTAATCTGGATCTAAATCAAATTTTATAGTAGCAAAAACTTGTTTAAGTTGATTATTCGGAAAGAGGGTTTCGAGAGGAAACTCCAGGCACTTGAATCGCCTGATTCCGATAAACGAGCGAAAAGTTATACTAAAACGAAAATCGGATCAGAAATCGCGATCAGAAAATAACCGCGGAAAATCCGACGAAAAAGAAAAACGACGAATGAATTTTTTTTTAAACGGCCCGGAAGTCGAGGCGGCGAACCTCGGGCGGCGTGCGGCTCCGGCGGTGGCGGCTGGCGGCAGTGGCTGTGGCTGCTGCTGCTAGGGTTTGGGGCTGGGGCGGCTGGCCTTTGGGCTGGCTTGCCCCGGCTTATAAAGGCCCCGGCCAGCGGTGTCCTGGCCGAGTACGGCCCATAGTCGGTTCCGCGTTTTTTTTCGCTCAGAAGAAAAATAAAAAGAAATACTAAACGGACTCCAAAAATCACGAAATAAATTTTCCCGGGTTTCTAAAATCAAGCCCGATAAAGTAAACATTTATTTGGGCCCTAAACGAAATTTTGAAAAACGCGCATTTTTCCTAAATTCAAATAAAATACCGAAAAACTCCGAAATAAAACTTATTTGATTTTTTTGTTAAATCCTCAATATCTCTATATTTTGGGAAAGTCATTTTATTCCCTCTCTCATATTTTTGTAATAGAAATAATTGATGATAAAATAAATAAAATCAAATGATCCTGTTTACAAAATTTGAGAAAACTCAAATATGTAAATAACAAAATCCCCAACTCTCTCCGTGGGTCCTTGAGTTGCTTAGGATTTTCTAGGATCAAAACCAAAAGCAAAATAAAATATGATATGCATGATGATCTAATGTATAACATTCCAAATTGAAAATTTGGGATGTTACATATCTCCCACGTGTCGGAGCACAACTTAAAGGCATAACCGCATTGTAGGCAATGTCACAAGAGGGGTAATCTTTACACATTCCATGTACTGGATAAGAAAAGAGGTACATAGTTGCCTTACAATCGCCACTTCACACAATAGCATAAATATAGCATTACAATCATCCAGATACAAACATGGTCCGACTACGGAACCAAAATAAAGACAACCCCAAATGCATAATGTCTCCGATCGCCCCAACTAGGCTCCACTACTGATCGTCTGGAAAGGAAACATAGTATCATCCTGAGTCCTCATCAAACGCCCACTTGAGCTCAGTCGTATCTCCTGGAACGGTATCATCGGTCTCTGCATCTGGTTTTGGAAGTAAATTGTGAGTCACGGGGACTCAGCAATCTCACACCCTCGCGATCAAGACTATTTAAGCTTATAGGTAGGGAAAAGGTATGAGCTGGAGCTGCAGCAAGCACTAGCATATACGGTGGCTAACATACGCAAATGAGAGCGAGAAGAGAAGGCAAGGCATGCTCGAGAAACTATGATCAAGAAGTGATCCAAGACTACTTACGTTCAAGCATAACTCGAGACCGTGTTCTCTTTCCGGACTCCGCCGAAAAGAGACCATCATGGCTACACACGCTGTTGATTCATTTTAATTATGTTTAAGTTTCAGGTTTTCTACAACTGGGCATTAACAAATTCCCGTCTGCCCATAACCGCGGGCACGGCTTTTAGAAAGTTCAAATCCCTGCAGGGGTGTCCCAACTTAGCCCATCACAAGCTCTCACGGTCAACGAAGGATATTCCTTCTCCCAGGACGGCCTGATCAGACTCGGAATCCCGGTTACAAGACATCTTGACAATGGTAAAACTAAACCAGCAAAGTCACCCTTATGTGCTGAAAAATCCCGATAGGAGCCGCACATATCTCGTTCTCAGGGCACACCGGAGTGTCCAAACTTCCGGTAGGCCAGCCCAGAGTTGCCCCTGGTGGCCACCGGCGGCTGACAAGTTGGACCAACACTCAGAGGAGCACTGGCCTG
>NC_057794.1:208712166-208714454 GCF_018294505.1 Triticum aestivum
TCCACGAAACCCAACGGAAAAACGCTAGGTGGCAAATGGTAAAACCAAGGTTGGGCCTTGCTGGACGAGTTTTATTCAAGGCGAACTGTCAAGGGGTTCCCATTATAACCCAACCGCGTAAGGAACGCAAAATCAAGGAACATAACACCGGTATGACGAAAACTAGGGCAACAAGAGTGGAACAAAACACCAGGCATAAGGCCAAGCCTTCCACCCTTCACCAAGTATATAGATGCATTAAAGTAAACAAGTTATAATAATGATATCCCAACAATAATCATGTTCCAACAAGGAACAAACTCCAATCTTCACCTGCAACTAACAACGCTATAAGAGGGGCTGAGTAAAGCGGTAACATAGCCAAACAACGGTTTGCTAGGACAAGGTGGGTAAGAGGTTTGACATGGAAATATGGGAGGCATGATAAAGCATGTGGTAGGTATTGTAGCATAGGCATAGCAATAGAGCGAGCAACTAGCAAGCAATGATAGAAGTGATTTCGAGGGTATGGTCATCTTTCCTGCAAAGTTCTCCGAGTTGACGTAAGCTTGGTCCTCGTAAGCGTACTCAATGGGTTCCTCGATAACGTACTCGTCTCCCGGCTCTACCCAAAGCAAGAACATAATCAAAGGAAGACACAATCAACCATGGTGCAATGCGCAAGCAACATGATGCAAAACATGGCATGATATGCGGGATGTGATATGCAATGCATATGTGTGCCTCGGAAGGGAAAGATTGAACCAGGCCTCAACTTGGAAAACCAAGAGTGCCGCTGGAAAGATGAGTTGATTTTGGTCGAAATCAATATAAAGATCAACGGAATCGGATGCATGGTTTGCAAATGACAAGCAAAACAATAATGGCACAAAGCTGCGATTAACAGCACGAGGCCATCTAAATGCATCAAGAACAACAAGCTACTGCACTCTAACATAAAACCAAAGCACATGGAAGTGATCCACTCAAGGTGCTTGACAAAATATGAACACTGAGCTATGGCTAAATCACACAATAGCAGGTTCAAACAAGCATGGCAAAAGTGCAAAAGATATCAGGTTCACAGACTTAGTGAAATAACCAACATGTCAGGATTTAACATCAGGAAGCAATGTTTAGAGCAAGATAACAACATGCTACAGGAACATATCATGGCAAAGCAAGGCATGGCATGAAACTACACAAAGCATACAACAAAGTCCCTTACTGACCATAAGGCAAAAGGGATCAGAAAATACAATGGCAGCCATGTAAACATAGCGAGTTTCGTTAGCAGATTTAGACTTAGTAGAAACTGGAAAATGGCAAAACAGAGTTACGTAGGCATGTTTGCGAGCTCGATGCACTCACCACAAGGCATTGCATGACAAGCTAAGCAAACTCCCAGCAAGTAGACATGATAAATAAGCTAACCATGGCAAGAACACTCTCATAGCATGCATGGATCCACTACAACAACCTCGGCAAAATTGATTAACATGTAAACAATCTGCCAGGAATATTTAATAGCAAAAGTAGAGCAAGATTTAGTCATGCTAGGGTACTCCATAATTGCAAACAAAGACATGGATGGATAGAGCATAACAATATTTCAAAAACATCCTTACTGAACATGCTCAAAAGAGGCATGGATCACTCTGTAGCAACATGAATACATGGCATAAAAATATCATCAGGGAAATGACTTAGAAGAATTCTAAGTCCCTGAAATCAGCAACATCACGAGAGCTACTTTGCATGCTTGTGCTAGTCACCACAATGATCACAAAA
The DNA here is from genome assembly GCF_018294505.1 of Triticum aestivum. NCBI lineage: Eukaryota > Viridiplantae > Streptophyta > Magnoliopsida > Poales > Poaceae > Triticum > Triticum aestivum. The sequence goes on from NC_057794.1 coordinate 208,713,937, forward strand.
TTACATGGCATACACCCCTGTAAAGATGGCATGGCATACAACAAAACACATGTAGGGCTCAAGATCATAGGAGGCACACATTAAACATGGCAAAAATGACAAATGTCCATAATCTGATAAGAATCTGAAACTAACATTACATAGCACTCTTGCAACAGCATTTAGAGCATCGAGATGAACTCAAATGAACATGGTGCAATGGAATGAAATGAAGTGCACATCCAGACGAACAATTTGATAAGCTACACGCCCAAAATGGGACCACGGATGCAAAGTTATGACATGGTGAAATATGCTAAAAATATGGAAAACTGGGAAAAAAGTCAACCCCCCAGGGTTTCACTCAGATCTGGATCGGCAGTGTGCTTCTCGAGGCAGGCTCGAGCTCTCGCCGGAACAGTAGCGAGGGAGAGGCCGGCCGGGACTCGCCGGACTTGGGGCGGCGGAGGGCGGCGCCGGAGCTACGAGGAGGCGCGGCGGTTGGCGATGTCGGGCGGAGGCGGTCGGCGACGTCGGGC
>NC_057794.1:209417355-209425486 GCF_018294505.1 Triticum aestivum
TTCCCAACACTGAAGGAGTAGGGTGACACCTCGATCTTGATACTAATCTATCGACTGCCTTCTCTCTCAAACACACACACGCACACACACACTACCCGACACCGAAGGAGTAGGGCGGCACCTCAATCTTGATAGTAATCTATCTACTCCTCTTTCAAACACACACACACACTCGCTAGTTGTGCCTTGCTACCTCTTGAGCACTGTGTTGGTTTTCCCTTGAAGAGGAAAGGGTGATGCAGTAAAGCAGCATAAGTATTTCCCTTAGTTTTTGAGAACCAAGATATCAATATAGTAGGATACCACGCGCGAGTCACCTCGTACCTACACAAACAAATAAGAACCTCGCAACGAACGCGACAAAGGGGTTTTCAATCCCTTCATGGCCACTTGCAAGAGTGACATCTGATAGAGAAAATAATGATAAGATAAATATTTTTGGTATTTTTATGATATAGATTGAAAGTAAAGATTGCAAAATAAAATAGATTGGAAACTTGTACGATGGAAAATAGACCCGGGGGCCATAGGTTTCACTAGTGGCTTCTCTCAAGATAACATAAGTATTCCAGTGGGTAAACAAATTACTGTCGAGCAATTGATAGAAAAGCGAATAATTATGAGAATATCTAGGCATGATCATGTATATAGGCATCACGTCCGCGACAAGTAGACCGAAACGATTCTGCATGTACTACTATTACTCCACACATCGACCGCTATCCAGCATGTATCTAGAGTATTAAGTTCATGAGTAACGCCTTAATGAAAACAGAGTAACGCCTTAAGCAAGATGACATGATGTAAAGGGATAAACTCATGGAATATGATATAAACCCCATCTTTTTATCCTTGATGGCAACAATACAATACGTGTCGTTTCCCCTACTGACACTGGGATCGAGCACCGCAGGATTGAACCCAAAGCTAAGCACTTCTCCCATTGCAAGAAAGATCAATCTAGTAGGCCAAACCAAACTGACAATTCGAAGATACTTGCAAAGATAAACCAATCATACATAAAATAATTCAGAGAAGAATCAAATATTGTTCATAGATAATCTGGATCATAAACCCACAATTCATCGGATCTCGACAAACACACCGCAAAAGAAGATTACATTGAATAGATCTCCAAGAGAATCAAGGAGAACTTTGTATTATGATCCAAAGAGAGATAAGAAGCCATCTAGCTACTAGCTATGGACCCGAAGGTCTGAAGTAAACTTCTCACACATCACCGGAGAGGCTATGGAGTTAATGTAGAGGACCTCCGTGATCTATGCCCCCTCCGGCGGAGCTCCGGAAAAGGCCCCAAGATGGGATCTCTCGGGTACAGAAGGTTGCGGCGGTGGAATTAGGTTTTCGTGGTGCTCCTAGATGTTTGGGGGGCACGTGGACTTATATAGGAGGAAGAAGTAGGTCGGTGGAGCAACCAGGGGCCCATGAGGGTGGAGGGCGCGCCCAGGGGTAGGCGCGCCCCCTGCCTCGTGGCCTCCTTGATTGTTTCTTGACGCCCACTCCAAGTCTCCGGGATCATGTTTGTTGAGAAAATCATGTTCCCGAAGGTTTCATTCTGTTTGGACTTCGTTTGATATTCCTTTTCTGCGAAACACTGAAATAGGCAGAAAAAACAGCAATTTGGGCTAGGCCTCCGGTTAATAGGTTAGTCCCAAAAATTATATAAAAGTTTAAAATAAAGCCCATTAACATCCAAAACAGATAATATAATAGCATGGAGCAATCAAAATTATAGATACGTTGGAGACGTATCAAGCATCCCCAAGCTTAATTCATGTTCGTCCTCGAGTAGGTAAATGATAAAAAAGAATTTTTGATGTGGAATGCTTTCTAACATATTTCTTAATGTAATTTTTCTTTATTGTGGCATGCATGTTCAAATCTGAAAGATTGAAGATAAAAGTTTAATATTAACATAAAAATAATAATACTTCAAGTATACTAATTAAGCAATCATGTCTTCTCAAAATAACATGGCCAAAGAAAGTTATCCCTACAAAATCATATAGTCTAGCTATGCTCTATCTTCACCACACAAAATATTTGAATCATGCACAACCCCGATGACAAGCCAAGCAATTGTTTCATACTTTTGATGTTCTCAAACTTTTTCAATCTTCACGCAATATATGAGCGTGAGCCATGGATATAGCACTATGGTGGAATAGAATGGTGGTTGTGGAGAAGACAAAAAAGGAGAAGATAGTCTTACATCAACTAGGCGTATCAATGGGCTATGGAGATGCCCATCAATAGATATCAATGTGAGTGAGTAGGAATTGCCATGCAATGGATGCACTAGAGCTATAAGTGTATGAAAGCTCAACAAAAGAACTAAGTGGGTGTGCATCCAACTTTCTTGCTCATGAAGACCTAGGGTAATTTTGAGGAAGCCCATCATTGGAATATACAATCCAAGTTCTATAATGTAAAATTCCCACTAGTATATAAAAGTGATAACATAGGAGACTCTCTATCATGAAGATCATGGTGCTACTTTGAAGCACAAGTGTGGAAAAAGGATTGTAACATTGTCCCTTCTCTCTTTTTCTCTCATTATTTTTTATTTGGGCCTTCTTTTTTCTGGCCTATTATTTATTTATTTTTATTTTTCGTCCGGAGTTTCATCCCGACTTGTGGGGGAATCATAGTCTCCATCACCATGTGCTCACTGGGACAATGCTCTAATAATGATGATCATCACACTTTAATTTACTTACAACTCAAGAATTACAACTCAATACTTAGAACAAAATATGACTCTATGTGAATGCCTCTGGCGGTGTACTGGGATGTGCAATGATGCATGAGTGACATGTATGAAGAATTCTGAACGGTGGCTTTGCCAAATACGATGTGAACTACATGATCATGCAAGCAATATGACAATGATGAAGCGTGTCATAATAACGGAACGGTGGAAAGTTGCATGGCAATATATCTCGGAATGGCTATGGGAATGCCATAATAGGTAGGTATGGTGGCTGTTTTGAGCAAGGTATATGGTGGGTTTATGGTACCGGCGAAAGTTACGCGATACTAGAGAGGCTAGCAATGGTGGAAGGGTGAGAGTGCGTATAATCCATGGACTCAACATTAGTCATAAAGAAATCACATACTTATTGCAAAAATGTATTAGTTATCTAAACAAAGTATCACGCGCATGCTCCTAGGGGGATAGATTCGTAGGAAAAGACCATCGCTCATCCCCGACCGCCACTCATAAGGAAGACAATCAATAAATAAATCATGCTCCGACTTCATCACATAACGGTTCACCATACGAGCATGCTATGGGAATCACAAACTTCAACACAAGTATTTCTCAAATTCACAACTACTCAACTAGCATGACTCTAATATCACCATCTCCATATCTCAAAACAATTATCAAGTATCAAACTTCTCATAGTATTCAATGCACTTCTATGAAAGTTTTTATATTATTCCTAAAAGAAAATTTCCATGTTGTTCTAAGGATCTCTGAAAATAATATAATTGAAGCATGAGAGATCAACTATTTCTATAAAATAAAACCATCGCCGTGCTCTAAAAGATATAAGTGAAGCACTAGAGCAAAAAATATATAGCTCAAAAGATATAAGTGAAGCATATAGAGTATTCTAATAAATTTCAAATCATGTGAGTCTCTATAAAAAGGTGTGTACAGCAAGGATGATTGTGGTAAACTAAAAGGAAAATACTCAAATCATACAAGACGCTCCAAGCAAAACACATATCATGTGGTGAATAAAAATATAGCTCCAAGTAAAGTTACCGATAGACGAAGACGAAAGAGGGGATGCCCTCCGGGGCATCACCAAGCTTAGGCTTTTTGGTGTCCTTGAATTTTACCTTCGGGTGCCATGGGCATACCCAAGCTTAGGCTCTTTCCACTCCTTTTTCCATAATCCATCAAATATTTACCCAAAACTTGAAAACTTCACAACACAAAACTTAAATAGAAAATCTCGTGAGCTCCGTTAGCGAAAGAAATAAAACACCACTTCAAGGTACTGTAATGAACTCATTATTGATTTATATTGGTGTTAAACCTACTGTATTCCAACTTCTCTATGGTTTATAAACCTTTTTACTAGCCATATATTCATCAAAATAAGCAAACAACACACGAAAAACAGAATCTGTCAAAAACAGAACAGTCTGTAGTAATCTGTAGCTAACGCAAACTTCTGGAACCCCAAAAATTCTAAAATAAATTTCTGGATGTGAGGAATTTATCTATTAATCATCTTCAAAAATAATTAACTAAATATCGCTTTTAAAATAAAAATGGTAGAAATTCTCGTGAGCGCTAAAGTTTCTGTTTTTTACAGCAAGATTGAAAAGACTTTCCCCAAGTCTTCCGAACGGTTCTACTTGGCACAAACACTAACTAAACACAAAAAAACAACCAAAACAGAGGCTAGATAAATTATTTATTACTAAACAGGAGCAAAAAGCAAGGAATAAAAATTAAATTGGGTTGCCTCCCAACAAGCGCTATCGTTTAACGCCCCTAGCTAGGCATAAAAGCAACGATAGATCTAGGTATTGCCATCTTTGGTATGCAATTCTTCAATAAGACACCTATAACCCTTTGGAGTTTCTTTCTTATTATTCATTATCAAACTCCTATGCACGAAATCAAGAAAATCATTTGTAGCAAAAGGTTCCTTAAGGATAGTGAGAAAGTTGGGGTGAACACTTATGGACTTCAGGTCCGCATTTTCCTTACTAGAAGTTTCACCCTTATTTTTAGGAACATACATCAATTTGGCAATCTTAGCATTAGGAGGAGTGTTTTTCATGGAAAAAAAAGGCAGACCCAAGGTTGGTAATAATATACATAATTTTATCAATTCTAGTGGAATCTTGATCTATCTTTTCATTAACCATAGGTCCCTTTTCTTTAAAAAGTTTAAGATCAACTCCTACCTTAGATCCGTATTGGGTAATTTGGTTATGGATCTTTCTATCCAAATTTTCAATCAACTCTATGGTGGCAACTTTATTTTCAATAATTTCAAGTCGTTGCATCACGTGTTCCAAAGTTAAAATAGTTCCATTAACCAAAAGAGGTGGTGGGCCAAACAAATCTATCATAGCATTATATGAATCAAATGTATGGCTACCCAAGAAATTTCCTCCGGTATTGGTATCAAGAATATATCTATTCCAAGGAGTGATGCCTACATAAAAATTGCGAAGAAGAACGGAAGTAGATTGCTTCCTAGTAGATCCATTTTGCGCATTGCAAATTCTGTACCAAGCATCTTTTAGATTTTCTCCCTCCCTTTGTTTAAAATTAAGAACTTCATTCTCGGGAGACAAAGGAGTAGATAAAGGACTAGCCATAACGATGAAGCAAGTGGAAAAGAGGCGAATGGAAAGAGAGGGCCAGAGGAAAAGAGGGCGAATAAAACGGCAAGGGTGAAGTGGGGGAGAGGAAAACGAGAGGCAAATGGAAAATAATGTAATGCGGAGGATAAGAGTTGTGATGGGTACTTGGTATGTCTTGACTTGGCGTAGATCTCCCCGGCAACGATGCCTGAAATGGCTAGTTGTCGGGAGGTCAAATCTTGACTTGACTTTGCATAAGCCTCCCCGGCAATGGCGCCAGAAATCCTTCTTGCTACCTCTTGAGCACTGCGTTGGTTTTCCCTTGAAGAGGAAAGGGTGATGCAGTAAAGCAGTGTAAGTATTTCCCTCAGTTTTTGAGAACCAAGGTATCAATCCAGTAGGAGACCACGTGCGAGTCACCTCGTACCTACACAAAAAAATAAGAACCTCACAACCAACACGATAAAGGGGTTGTCAATCCCTTCACGGCCACTTGCAAGAGTGAGATCTGATAGAGATAATAATGATAAAATAAATATTTTTGGTATTTTTATGATATAGATTGAAAGTAAATATTGCAAAATAAAATAGATTGGAAACTTATATGATGGAAATTAGACCCGGGGGCCATAGGTTTCACTAGTGGCTTCTCTCAAGATAGCATAAGTATTACGGTGGGTAAACAAATTACTGTCAAGCAATTGATAGAAAAGCAAATAATTATGAGAATATCTAGGCATGATCATGTATATAGGCATCACGTCCGCAACAAGTAGACAGTAACGATTCTGCATCTACTACTATTACTCCACGCATCGACCACTATCCAGCATGCATCTAGAGTATTAAGTTCATGAGAACAGAGTAATGCCTTAAGCAAGATAACATGATGTAGAGGGATAAACTCATGCAATATGATATAAACCCCATCTTTTTATCCTCGATGGCAACAATACAATACGTGTCGTTTCCCCTACTGTCACTTTGATCGAGCACCGCAAGATTGAGCCCAAAGCTAAGCACTTCTCCCATTGCAAGAAAGATCAATCTAGTAAGCCAAACCAAACTGATAATTCAAAGAGACTTGCAAAGATAAACCAATCATACATAAAAGAATTCAGAGAAGAATCAAATATTGTTCATAGATAATCTGGATCATAAACCCACAATTCATCGGATCTCGACAAACACACCGCAAAAGAAGATTACATCGAATAGATCTCCAAGAGAATCGAGGAGAACTTTGTATTGAGATCCAAAGAGAGAGAAGAAGCTATCTAGCTACTAGCTATGGACCCGGAGGCCATGGAGTTGATGTAGAGGCCCTTCGTGATCAATGCCCCCTCCGACGGAGCTCTGGAAAAGGACATAAGATGGGATATATCGGGTACCGAAGGTTGCAGTGGTGGAATTAGGTTTTAGTGGTGCTCCTGGATGTTTGGGGGGTACGTGGACTTATATAGGAGGAAGAAGTAGGTCGGTGGAGCAACGAGGGTCCCACGAGGGTGGAGGGCACGCCCAGGGGGTAGGCGCGCCCCCTACCTCGTGGCCTCCTCGATTGTTTCTTGACGCCCACTCCAAGTCTCCTGGATCACGTTGGTTGAGAAAATCACGTTCCCGAAGGTTTTATTCCGTTTGGACTTCGTTTGATATTCCTTTTCTGCAAAACACTGAAATAGGCAAAAAACAGCAATGTGGGCTGGGCCTCCGGTTAATAGGTTGTTCCCAAAAATGAGATTAAAGTGTAAAATAAAGCCCATTAACATCCAAAACAGATTATATAATAGCATGGAGCAATCAAAAATTATAGATACGTTGGAGACGTATCATGCCTCTGTGCCTACCGCGCACACTCTCGATAGGTCTTTCTCTCCCTCCCGCTCCCCCCACCCCAACAATGACAGCAGAAGGGTGACAACTCAATCTAAATATAATCTATTAATTGGTTTCTCTCTCGACATTGTGTCTTTGTGCCTCGCTTAGTAGCCCCCTCGATATGTAGACTTCTCGCATGCGCACAGCTGTAGTGACGATGACGCTGAACCCAGTGTGCCTCGTTTTTACCGGCCTCATGTGATAGTTTTGTAACGCCCCGTATGTAACTTGCCATATTTGTATACCAACTCTTGCCATTTTTGGCTCTAAGTTATGATATTCCCTCGTGGTTGGGTTTTGCCTTTGTTTGGCTTTTTGTCCTTGTCATGCATTTCATATCATGTCATCATGTGCATCACATTTGCATGTGTTTGTCTCATTCATCCGAGCATTTTCCCCGTTGTCCGTTTTGCATTCCGGCACTCCTACGTCTTCCGGCGCCCCCCTTTTGCCTCTTTTCGTGTGTGAGTGTTAAACATTCTCAGATTGGACCAAGACTTGCCAAGCAGCCTTGGTACACCACCCGTAGACCGCCTGTCAAGTTTCGCGCCATTATAAGTCCATTTGATACTCCAACGGTTAACCGAGGAACCGTAAAGGCCTTGTGTGTGTTGCAGCCCAACACCCCTCCAAAGTGACCCAAAACCCATCCAAACCCCCTCCATCCTCTCGGCCGTTCGATCACGATGGCGCGGCCGAAAACCGCACCTCATTTGGACTCTCCTAGCTCCCTCTACCTATAAATAGACCTCTCCCTTCGAAATTCGCGGTCCAGAAACCCTAACCTAGTTCCTCTCCGCTGCCGCACACGTCCGGGCGTAGCCGGACGCATCCGCCATCGCTGCCCAGCCAACCAGGCACCGCCACGTGGCAGCGCCACCGCCCGCCGCCG
>NC_057794.1:209425760-209458083 GCF_018294505.1 Triticum aestivum
GCCCGCGCCTTCCCCGGCTGCGGCCACGCCCGCTCCGGTCCCCGCGCCTCCTCCGGCGAGCTCCGCCGCCCCGCGGACACCTCCCTCGACTCCGGCCACCATGTCCCTCAACTTCGGCCACTCCTCTCCGGCGAACCTCGGCTCCCGTGCGCACTCAGATCTGGATTCAGCAAACCCTAGGGTTGACCCGATTTTGCCCTAAGTCCTTTTATTTTTGCATTTTCAAGCACTATTCATCATGTCATAACTCTGCATCCGTGGCTCCGTTTTGGGTGTGCCATATATCAAAATGTTCGTTAGGATGTGGTCTTCATTTTGTTCCATTGCACCATGCTTGTTTGAGTCCATCTTGATGCCTAAAATGCTGTTGCAAGAGTGCTATAAAATGTTAGTTCCTGATTCTTATCAGAGTATGAGCATTTGTCATTTTTGCCATGATTATTGTGTGTTGCATATGAACTTGATCCCTACATGTGATTTGGGGTATGCCATGCCATCTTTATAGGGGTCTATGCCATGTATTTTTGTGATCAATGTGATGACTAGCACAAGCATGCAATGTAGCTCTCGTGATGTTGCTGATTTCAGGGGCTTAGAATTCTACAGTCATTTCCCTGATGTTATTTTTATGCCATGTATTCATGTTGCTACAGAGTGATCCATGCATCTTTTGAGTATGTTCAGTAAGGATGATTTGAGCATATGGTTATGATCTATCCATCCATGTCCTTGTTTGCATTTATGGAGTACCCTAGCATGACACAATCTTGCTCTACTTTTGCTATAAAATGTTCCTGGCAGATTGTTTACGTGTTAATCAATTTTGCCAAGGTTGTTGTAGTTGATCCATGCATGCTATGAGATTGCTCTTGCCATGGATAGCTACTTGAACATGTCTTCTTGCTAGGAGTATGCTTAGTTTGTCATGCAATGCCTTGTGTTGAGTGCATCCAGCTCGCAAACATGCCTACGTAACTCTGTTTTTGCCACGTCCAGTTTTCTACTAAGTCTGAATCTGTTAACGAAACTTGCTATGTTTACATGGGTTCCATCATGTTTTCTGTGCCGTTTTGGCTTATGGTCAGTAAGGCACATTTGTTATATGCTTTAAGTAGATTCATGCCATGTCTTTGTTTGCTATGTTCTGATCCTGTAGCATGTAGATATCTTGCTCTAAACATTGCTTCCTGATGTTAAATCTTGACATGTTATTTTCACTAAGTCTGTGAAGCCGATATCTTTTGCACTTTTGCCATGCTTGTTTGAACCTGCTATTGGGTGATTTAGCCGTATCTCAGTGTTCATTTTTTGTCAAGAATCTTGAGTAGATCACTTCCATGTGCTTTGTTGCTATGTTAGAGTGCAGTAGCTTAGTTTCTTGTTGCATTTTAGATGGCATCGTGCTGTTGATCGCAGAATCGTGCCATTATTGTTTTGCTTGCCATTTGCAAATCGTGCATCCGATTCCGGTGATCTTTATATCGATTTCGACCGAAATCAACTCATCTTTCCAGCGGCGCTCTTGGTTTTCCATGTTGAGGCCTGGTTCAATCTTTTCCTTCCGGAGCATGCATATGCATTGCATATCACATCCCGCATATCATTCCATGTTTTGCATCATGTTGCTTGCGCATTGCACCGTGGTTGATTGTGGTTTCCTTTGCTTGTGTTCTTACCTTGGGTAGAGCCAGGAGACGAGTACGTGATCGAGGAACCCGTTGAGTACGCTTACGAGGATCAAGCTTACGTCAACTCGGAGAACTTTGCAGGCAAGATGACCATACCCTCGAAATCACTTATATCTTTGCTTGCTAGTTGCTTGCTCTATTGCTATGCCTATGCCGCAATACCTACCACTTGCTTTATCATGCCCCCATATTGCCATGTCAAGCCTCTAACCCACCTTGTCCTACCAAACCATTGTTTGGCTATGTTACTGCTTTGCTCAGCCCCTCTTATAGCATTGCTAGTTGCAGGTGATGATGGAGTTTGTTCCTTGTTGGAACATGATTATTGTTGGGATATCATTATTATATCTTGTTTACTTTAATGCACCTATATACTTTGTCAAGGGAGGAAGGCTCGGCCTTATGCCTTGTGTTTTGTTCCACTCTTTCCGCCCTAGTTTCCGTCATACCGGTGTTATCTTCCTTGATTTTGCGTTCCTTACGCGGTTGGGTTATAATGGGAACCCCTTGACAGTTCGCCTTGAATAAAACTCCTCCAGCAAGGCCCGACCTTGGTTTTACCATTTGCCACCTAAGCCTTTTTCCCTTGGGTTTCGCGTACTCAAGGGTCATCTTTATTTTAACCCCCCGGGCCAGTGCTTCTCTAAGTGTTGGTCCAACCTAGAGCACCATGTGGGGCCGTCCCTTGGCAACTTGGGTTACGTTGGCTCCCGTACGCTTAGCTTATCCGGTGTGCCCTGAGAACGAGATACGTGCGACTCCTATCGGGATTTGTCGGCACATCGGGCGGCTATGCTGGTCTTGTTTTACCATTGTCGAAATGTCTTGTAACTGGGATTCCGAGTCTGATCGGGTCGTCCTGGTAGAAGGAATATCCTTCGTTGACCGTGAGAGCTTGTGATGGGCTAAGTTGGGACACCCCTGCAGGGTTTTTGAACTTTCGAAAGCCGTGCCCGCGGTTATGGGCAGATAGGAATTTGTTAATGTCCGGTTGTAGAAAACTTGACACCTAACTTAATAAAAATGCATCAACCGTGTGTGTAGCCATGATGGTCTCTTTTCGGCGGAGTCCGGGAAGAGAAAACAGTCTCGTGTTATGCTTGAAAGTAAGTAGTTCTAGGATCACTTCTTGATCATAGATTATCGACCATGCCTTGCTCCTCTTATCGCTCTCATTTGCGTATATTATCCACCATATATGCTAGTGCCTGCTGCAGCTCCACCTAACTACCTTTTCCTACCCATGAGCTTAAATAGTCTTGATCACGAGGGTGTGAGATTGTTGAGTCCCCGTGACTCACAGATTACTTCCAAAACCAGATGCAGGTGCCGATGATGCCATTCCAGGGGATGCGACCAAACTCAAGTGGGAGTTCGACGAGGATTCAGGACGTTACTATGTTTCCTTTCCAGACGATCAGTAGTGGAGCCCACTTGGGGCGATCGGGGATCTTATGCATTTGGGGTTGTCTTTATTTTGGTTCCGTAGTCGGACCTTGATTGTATTTTGGATGATGTAATGCTATATTTATGTATTGTGTGAAGTGGCGACTGTAAGCCAACTCTATATCTCTTTCTTATTCAGTACATGGGATGTGTAAAGATTACCCCTCTTGCGACATGCCTACAATACGGTTATGCCTCTAAGTCATTCTCCGACACGTGGGAGATATAGCCGCATCGTGGGTGTTACAAGTTTTCACCCTGTTTTCTATAAATTAACAAGGCAACCTTTTCTTTGTTACTACTAGTGAATCTAAAATCTTTCGGGGCAGACATAAAATATATCACTTCAACCCAATTATCATAGTAACTATTTTAAAAGAAACTAGCTAGATGCCCGTGCGTTGCACGGAACATCAAGATGCATTTGTGTGAGCAGTTTATCTTGTGAGAGAAAAGGATGAACGAGGGAAGGCCGTATTTGCGAACGTGGAGAGGGGTGTGTGTATATTTTTGCAAAATTGCCATAGTTTTCTTCTTATTCGTTAGATATAAATCCGACGGCCTATATTGCAAGATGGCACGCGCACCATCATCACCAACTCTGTTTTCTACTCCCTCCGTTCCTAAATATTTTTATTTTTAGTGATTTCAACAAGTGACTACAAATGGAGCAAAATGAGTGAATCTACACTCTAAAGTATGTCTACATACACATCCATATGTGGTAGTCCATTCGAAATCTGAAAAAGAAAAATATTTAGGAATGGATGGAGTATAAGAGTAGACATGGAGATATATCTCCAGCATGGTCTACAACAAAAATGTGTTGGACTGGTTAGCGTCGGATGCTCGCAACGCGAGGACATGAGTTCGAATTCTGTCTTTAACTTTAAATTTTTATATTATATATTACTTATTTAATATATACTTCTTTCGCTACTGTACTGACAGTGGAACCCACAGAGTACTTATAATACAAGATTAATGATGGACTTGTTTCTTTTGAACTTTCTGTATGAAGCTGTAGCCACCCTGCAAGTCACGTATACACTATACATGCAATTAACTTTTTATAGAGGGAAAATCATACACGCAATTAACTCAAATGGATTGGATGTCACTCTATTATTTCCAGCATAAGAGCATCTCCAACGGCAGCCGGCAAATTTCCTCCCACTTCCTTCCGTGGAGGACGACATCAAACGCCAGCGGCATACATTTTCACAACTCTAATCAACCAGATGAAATTTGTGCAAACACAGACTGATTTCATATAAGCATGAAGGATTTCATATAAAAAAGCCGGACCTTCATATAAACATGATGGATTTCATTACATTTACATGAACTAAGCGGTGCCAATCCGGCTCCCTTGGTATAATTAATACTCCCTCCATCCGGAAATACTTGTCCTAGAAATGGATGTATCTAGAATTATTTTAGTTATAGATACATACAATTTATCCATTCTTAGAACAAAATTTTCCCGCGAGCTGGAGAGGGAGTACATAATCTAAATGGCCGCCCACGGATCCCTTTGTCTTCCTCACGTCCGGCAGACACTTTGCGGGGTCGAGGAAGGTCCTCGGAAGAGACGAAGAAGCAAAGAAACCACCTGAATTCGCAGTCGTCGCCTTGGCGGTGGCCTTCATGGGACCCAAGTGGCGGCAGCCTCCCGTGTTCTACTTATCCTCGATGATGGTGGCGGACACAGAGAAGCTGGCCACCGACTCGTCGCTCTCCACGCAGCTGGCTTCTGTCTCTCCCTGCATGGCGCTGCCGCAGGCATGGGAGGCGCGCCCACAGACACGGGAGGCGCGGCACCGCAGACACTGGTGGCGCGGTACGACGTGGCAGCGACGATGCCCGTACCGGTGTGCTCGCCGCAGTGCCAGCGTGGAGCAACTCGCCACTCCTCATCGAGCTGAACTGGAGCGGCGAGTTGCTGAACCACGCGCCTGCTTGGGGCGGCAACTGGCTCCGTCGAGCCAAGCGAGGTTGGTGAAGCACCGAGCAGCCTTGCCCGTATCCGGAGGGCTCGGTGGGCCACCCAGCCGGGTAATATGCCGGAGAACGGCTCCTCGGAAGCCATCAGAAGATTGGGGAAAATGATGAAGGAGGAGATGGGGGAGCGGCAGAGGGGTGCGATTCTTGCCCGTTGTCTGTCTGGCCTTGTGTAAATAGATGGCGGACGGTAGGAGCTTAGTCGGCGTCTGGCCTCGTTTAAACTAAGGGCGGATGGGAGGAGCTCGGCCGGTGTTGCGTTTAATTCCAGCCCACTCATGAATGGACGTGTGGCCGGAGTAGGTTTCTCGATTTGCATGCGGGTTTAATGGAGGGATTTGATGGAGGCGAGGAGGCGTGTTCAGCCGGGCATCCAACGGGCGGCGCAGTATTATTCGGTTTGACAGCGGGCGGTGCAGTTCCCAATATGGCTTTAATGCAGACGAAGGAGGGAGTGACGGTTCCGAAAATGTTAAACGGTCAATGCATCCTCCTTCAATTAATGCATGAGGGAAGTAATGGGAGGAGGACTGGGAGAAGAGGCTGCACGATGTGAATGCAACGCAGTTTTCCCCCATATAAAGGTGCCCCTCCATTCCAATGCATCTACCACATCGTACGCACCTAAGCATTTGCCTAAGCACCTACACTAAGCGCAAAAGAGCTCACTCCAGACCCATGGCGGCGATGCGCGTGAGCGGCCAGCGGCTGTGCGAGATGGTCCACGACATCGGCCTGTGGCATGGCGCCGAGGATCGTCTCCAGACGGCGTTGGAGACCGGCTGGTGGATGGCCGCCATCGACGCCAACTACGATTCTTAGTTGGACCAGATGATCGTTGCCACCACCAACAAGTTCACCGTCCTCAAGAAGCTCGCGGATGACATCGCCGTACTCCTCCAGCCCGCGTGCCCAGGCTCCTCATTGCTTGCCACCCTAATCGACCTCCATGGCTGGAACCTCTTTCAAGCACTAGTGGCCCTGCGACTGCCCACCGACGCCACGAAGAATGTCCACCTCGATGTCGCGGTCGCCGCGAGGCGCCTCGCCCTGCAAGAATTCCTCGACCTACACATCCACGTGTACGAGCAAATCATGTACATAGGTATCTACAAGGCCAGTGAGGAATCTACGACATTGGCCTTCCTCAACCGGCTAGAAGGCTTGGATGCCTTTGCTGAGAAGCATCTCGACCTCGCCACAAAAGCGGCCACTCCTTAGCCGCCGGTCGGTGGCCCGGCGCACTAAGTTGAGGAGGAGGAGGTCGTACGTTGATGGATGCATCTTTCTTCTTGCCTTCTTTAACCACCACTGCGATCGCATCATCATCGTGGCCTTAATTCTTATTGTGCTATTGCATTCTCGTTCCAGTCAACACCGACATGTGCGATCCCTTTGATTAATTATATGCATCACTGTAACTAGTACTCCATCCGTCAATTTATAAGTTGTACTTACCTTTTCCATCAACTTCGTGCAACGCGCGGGCATCTTGCTAGAAACACTAGAACATGTCAGACCGCGTGTGACCAAACCACGATCCGCCAACCTAGCTACTACGTACCCTGCTTATCTGGCGGAAATAGCCCTGCCCTATCGTTTCCAATTGTTATTTCTATCTATCGATCGTGCCAAGGAGCAGAACCAAAATGTTACAATTTATACATGTTTCTCTACTCCTACTCCTATAAAAGACTCAGTTGGTGATGGTGGTGTGTCTGACATCCGTCATTTCTGACCATTACATCTGCATCTAACGGTTGTGAGGTAAGTTGTGGCATTTGTGCAAAAATAGCCCACTTCTCTCCTCCAATTTGCAGAAAACCCCTTATTATCTTGAAAGCAACCACATCCCTCCCTCACCTCATCAAAACAGCCCAAGAAATATATACTCCTATAAAAGACTCAGTTGGTGATGGTGGTGTGTCTACCATCCGTCGTTTCTGACCATTAGATCTACATCTAACGGCTGTGAGGTAAGTTGTGGCATTTTTGCAACAATAGCCCACTTCTCTGCTCCAATTTGTAGAAAACCCCTTATTATCTTGAAAGGAACCACATCCCTCCCTCACCTCATCAAAACATCCTGAGAAATATATCTCTACTCTTATAAAAACAGAGTTGGTGATGATGGTGTGCCTGCCATCCTACAATATAGGCCGTCCGATCTATATCTGACAGATAGGAAAGAAACTATAGCAATTTTGCAGAAAGATACCCGCATCCCTCATCACATTTGCAGGTAAGGCCTTCCATCATTCATCATTATCTCCCACAAGATAAACTACTCATATAAATGCATCTTGATGTTCTGTGCAACGCATGGGCATCTTGCTAGTACTCCTATAAAAGACTCAGTTGGTGATGGTGGTGTGTGTGCCATCCGTCGTTTCTAACCATTAGATTTGCATCTAACGGCTGTGAGGTAAGTTGTGGCATTTTTGCAACAATAGCCCACTTCTCTACTCCAATATGCAGAAAACCCCTTATTATCTTGAAAGCAAACACATCCCTCCCTCACCTCATCAAAACAACCTGAGAAATATATTTTGAGTGAAAAGTACTCCCTCCGTTCCTAAATATCTGTCTTTCTAGATATTTCAATAAGTGACTAGCTACATACGGAGAAAAATGAGTGAATCTACACTTCAAAATATGTCTATATAGTCCATATGTGATAGTCCATTTGAAATATCTAAAAAGACAAATATTTAGGAACGGAGGGAGTAATATATTAGGAGTATATCAAAACAAGAGTGATTTCTTTCAAGTTTGTGAACAAGTACTACTATTCTACTACTTTGGATCTGTCGCAACGCACGGGCACATTGCTAGTAAAAGGAAAAGACCTGCCGCGTTCGCGTCGCACTCCCCCACACACGCCTGGGAATCGGGAGTACTCCATGGCCCGTCCGGCATGACACATAGCTTAGGGAAGGCGTGTTGCCTAGCATTTTAACTTTCATGTGGGACCGCCATTGAGCAAACCGACTATTGGCAAACAACACCCCACCCGCCGCTGGGTTGGAAAACAGAAACGAGGGGAAGATCTAGCTGTAGCACGGAAGCCAAGAAATTTGGTGTCAGATGGGGCTAGTTGATAGAGTAGGAGCATTCCGTACTACTCTACTCCTACTAGTACCAAGTTTGTAGTACTATACAACTAGTACTACCACTATACAACTAGTAGGTACGTGCACGACATAGCATCATAGGAACAAAAAACGGAAAGATCTGGTTCTGGGTGGTTTATCTTTTTTCAGTCAATGTAGTATGAATAATATGATGTGGGGGCACCCATGAAGCTTATGTGGCTTGGTTGCATGGCGACGAAAGGTTAGAAAAAAATAAATAGATGATGTGTTTAGAGTGCACTCCACTAAACAGATATACTTTGGATCCATTGCAACGGGCCGGCACATCTATATCTATACCCCCTATATAGTGTGCGAATAACTTTGAAAGTTGGTCGTTGGATGAAGCCAATCCGACGGTACAAAGATGGAAAATCCGAGCACTAATAGCCGTTGGATACCATCTACATTCCACCAGATTCTGCCACATGTAGAATCTAGAAGTCTCCATGGTTGAACTTCATTTGTGACTAACTTTGCCACAACTAAGCTTAGCAAAGTGTGTCTGCCACGAAAAATGTGGCTAACAAAATGGCCACCACAAGTATGGCCAGATTTGGCAAGAAGTTGAGTCTATGACATGTGGACCATGTAGCTAGAAAAGTGTGGCAAGCCACAAGTGTAGCAATGAACCAAACACATACCTGGTGTGTTTGGTATGGTTTATGAAGGGTGCATGATCCCAAGAGTTCCCTTCTCGCCCCACTTTTGGGTGTTTGGTACAGTGTATGGAGGGTGCATGAGTCCATACTAGATTAGCACAAATACACTAGAAGCATGCATGTAGAGAGCATACATGAAGAGGGGTGTTGAGTTGAGCATGCATGAAGAGGGAACAACTATGCTGAGGCGAGAACGCAACCAAACACACGTGTGGCACGCCTAAGCTTAGGTGTGGCAACCTTAGGCTGCAAACAAAACCATAACTTTTAAAGTTGGTCGTTGGATGAAGCCAATCCGACGGTACAAAGATGGCAAATCCGAGCACTACTGGCCGTTGGATATCATCTACATTCTACCAGATTTTGCCACATATAGAATCTAGAAGACTCCACATGTAGAAGCATAATGCACAAACCACCAGAATCTCATTCCTGCAATGCACGTGTACCTTACTAGTAGTTGGTAGTAGTAAGAAAAAAATTCCGGGTTTGGCATGAGCTCGTACTGTGGGAGCGCCACAAGGCCTGCCGCAGGAGTTACATTTCCCTCTCGGGGCCCACGGGGCCGAACTTCAGTGGCTTAGTGCCCGGCCTATGAGTCAATGACATGCCGACCTTAAATGCGGCTGGCCCACATGTCATTCTCATGGTGGTGGTGTGGTTCTTGACTCACTCGTTCGAGATGACCGGCCGATGGTGGCGTGGCCGTGGCGAGGGTGCCACAGCTGGGCGTCGGGGCGTTATGAAGCGTAGATGGCGACACAAGTGGGTACTACCTATAGTACATAAGTACTCCAGCTGAGGATTGATGCCCGGGATGAAATGTGTCACAATCGCTAGATGATAATTTGATGGTGCGGGAGTACGGATCGGAGCGTAGCAGCGAAGCAGGCAAACCGCGTCCAATCAGGTGTGGCTGTGGTAATTAGTTGATTGTCGCCACAGTTCAGCTGGCCCACATTTCTTGCACACATAGAGGGGCGGTGGGGCCGATAGGGATGAGGCGCATGTCGGGGGGATGAGGATCCCCTAACGTGAACAATCCTACCATTCTATCACTGACACGTGGGACCCGTAAGTGTGGGTCCCACCAGTCAGCGTAGGAAAGGCAGGGTAAGGCAGTGAGAGCCACGCCAGAGGATTCATGTCCACACTGAGGGACGTCGTGCTTACAGGTAGGGTTGGAGCAACGTCGTGGGAATCGCGTGTGGGTGAGGCAGTAGTAGAAACAAGAAATGTGATGGTCGCTGTGGTTCAACTTCCATGGACAAGCTGTCATGTCTGCTGACACATGTATACCAAAACTAGAGTGTTTATATTTCAATCACGTGAACAAGTATTATTCTACTACTTTGGATCCATTGCAACGCACGAGCCAGCACATTGGTAGTAGTAGTGTCTATCTCTATCTCCAGAGGCCTTCCGTCGTTCATCATTTTCTCTCACAAGATAAACTACTCATACAAATGCATCTTGATGTTCCATGGTGACAAACCAGGGGACTTGTTTTGTATGGGACACATCCTACGATATACTCCCTCTCTCCCAGTTTATTTGTTTTGAATCTTTTTGTTTTATAAGTTTCAATTTCAAATTTATAGGGGCAGTGGGGCCGAGAGGGGTGAGCCGCAGGTCGGGGGACGTGTGGTGTCATGGGTTTGTGCGGCATCGTGGGAATCACATGTGGCTGTGATAGAAACTTGATGGTCGCCACATTTAAGGTGGCCCACATGTCATGCACACAAAGGCAGAGGGGCGGTGTGGCCGAGAGGGGTGAGGCGCACGTCGGGGGACGTGGTGCCGTGGGTTGGAGCGGCATCGTGAGAATCGCGAGTGGCAGTGGATGAAACATGATGGTCACCGTAGTTGAACTTCCATGGACAAGCTGTCATGTCTATGGACACATGCATTGCATACCGATCACTTGAAGGAGTAGTAGAGAAAGCTAGGCGGATAAATATTTCCTTATAGTCAAGAAGACCCACGCTACTACTTGTTCCAAAGACACGCACACCACCGAAATAGTCCATCTATATGAATATACATAGAGAGGGAATATGTTTTTACAAGAGAGGAAATAGTTCATCCATCCATAATGCCCTGCTGCTGGTGCAGCATCTTCTTCTTCTTCTTCTTCTTCTTCTCATTTTCTGTGGGAGACGGCTTCGCAACAAGCTCTCTGGACCTTGCAGCTATCTCGAAACTCACACGGACATCGAGGGAAGCATATTTTATCCGCTTGTACGTCAAGGGATAATTCTCCCACCCAGACGACCTTAATGCCAGCGTCTCGTCACCCTTCTGAAGATTTGTTCTGAGCACAAAATTTGCTATGTCGAATAGGGATGGTGTCGGTTTATCACAAACTTCTACATGCATTTTTATTCTGGTTTGTAGGTCAGCGATGCTTTTCAAATCAAGGTTGTACGGCCACAACTTCTTTTTGTCCCCTGCGATGGCTGCCCCACAGAAGTATATGTCCTCCCGAGACAAGAAATAGGGAAGCTCACCTGGTATGGAGGGTGCGTGTATGATGTGGTACACCAAAACATCATCTTCGAGGCACAGCTGAAGGACAGCGGCACATTGGATCTTCCCAGTGGCACGCTCCGTGTACTCTGCATAGAGACCGATGACATTCATCTCCACCTTTTGGAGGGATTTGGATTCATTGTTGATCCACTTCCGAACAACCCTTGGGTGGTTGGTGACTGTGGCAACTATGCTCAACGAGCCTTCGACGAGGACATGTTGGACGCTAAAAACCTGCATCTCGATCTCTTTCGCCATTTGGAACCGCTGGACCGGAGGGCTATTGTTTGGAGAATTAGGATTAGATGGCTAGTCTAACTGAAGAAGATGATTATTTATAGGGGCTCCGAATTACTCCATGAGGATGTGAAGAGGTTAAAACAATGTGAATGCAGTGTGGTTTGGATGCAAATGAAGATTAAGGAGTAGTGAATAGCCGAGGAAAATCGGTTCCCGCTGGAGAAGTAAATGGGAGAAGTTATGCGCATGCTTGAGGAGAGCTGCGGTGGTTTGGCTGCTGCATGCAATGGATCGGACGGGCTCTTCGGTTGCCTTTTCTCTCTCCCACGCACACAGAATGGCCCACTTGTATGCTGCAGTTTATTGGCTGGAGTCTGGCTGCTGCTGCTTATGCGTACGCTAATTAATGATGTGAATGTGGGGCATGGAGGGAAATGGGTGCATGCAAATGGGTATATATGCAGACTAATTAGAGAATACTAAAAAAGTTATGCACAGACAAAAGGGGACCGGAGGGAGTACTACTCATGCTCCTACTACAGTTAAGGAATATGCGGTTATCCTCAAAAAAGAAAAGTCCTTCTTCGCGCTTCCGCATGCACGAGAATTTGGTTCTGCTTGCAATATGGATGATAGCTGGAGGATGAATTGAACCCAGAGGCATGCCAGCATGGGAGTGTACTCATGTTCCTACTACTCCTACTACTAGTAGTAGTACAACTATGGTACACTTGATGGTCAAAATACTATTATTCATCCGGTCCTCATAGTGAAGTGACAAGACCCTGCATCCGAGGTGACACCACTCCAGGCGGCGTGTCTCGGTTACCAAAGTCAACCTCACCTTGTGCACTTTGCAGTCACTGTCACCGCCGCTCTATAGCATGCCTCGCCTCGACTCCCTCTCCCCTAGCACCACTCCATCTCCATCTCCGTCTCACCGGAGATCTTGAGGCCACTCTTCATTATCTGACGGTGCCCCCGCATACCCTCGCCTCGCTCGCCTCCCCTAGTACCACTATTCCCTCGCTAGCCGCTAGTCAGTGTTTGAATGTTGTATATATCGTTGTTTAGAACTGTTTATTGTCTCGAACTACTAGTGGGCTAAACGAGGGCATCACCATTCTCCATTGTTCAAAGTGTATCTCCTTTTTTCAAGTTATATAATTTGCGCTCAGTGTCTTTTCGATGATGTACACTTGTTTGGGCCAGTGAGGTGTCGTTGAATATGGGCCGAGTAGTAACGCAATGCCAAATAGGTCAATTATGACTCTCAGGCCGGGCTCTCGAAAGATCCTCAAATAAAAAGGCCGGGCTCTCCAAAAAAGAAAGAATAAGGACTCTTAGGCCGACATGTGGGCGCCGCCGGTGTTTTTGTGCTCTTGCACGCCGAGAGCATATTGGCGTGTGTTCGAAATTCAAGCTACCTTTTCATCCCCAATCTCCCGCCCCTCCCCCACCTCTGGAATCTCGATTCCTACTCCGGTTCCCCCAAATCCCCCTACTATACTCCCTGTACTCAAGCTCACTATCATGTCACCGATCAACGCAGATCTTCGAGCCGGAGATCCTGAGGTCCGTCCTGCCTTTGGTCGCTGTGTGTTGTCGCTCAACAGTGGCATGGCGGCGCTTGACGACCAGTTTGCTGGCAAAGTGCTGTTGGTAACCATCAATGGTGACCGGCCTCCCGTCTCGCCGGACGACCTTGTCAAAGCTCTTGGCATTGTGCACGGCATCCAAATAAGTGACTTGCTCGTCAAAGTCTGTCCACCACAGGCTGATATCTTTGTTAGGTTCCGGACAACTTTCGATCGTAGTCATGTGTTCGAATCTTCCCGGCGTTTATTCTGCAATGGCGCGCTGGTGAGCTTTGATCGGTGGCACCCAGGATGGGGCTCGGTGCCCTCTGAGCTTGAGTTTTTAACAAAGCTTACCTTCCACGGCATGCCTCGACGTGCTTGGAACAGCGAATCCATGAATGAGCTTATCAACGACCTTGGAGGTGAGCTCGTAAGTATGTTTGTTCCTCCAGACAGTTGGGCTCTGACAGTTATGGCATGGATGAAGAAGCCGTCCACCATACCGAAGGTGATTGGTGTTGAGATACTGGTGCAGGAACCAGGGTTGTACTATTCGTCGCCACCAAGGCCACCATGGACCACGTTAGGTATGTACCTGTATCGAGTGTTCGCGCATGTCAAAGAAGTGGTCAATCCATCAATCGAAGTCCTGCCGCCGCCGCTGGTGCCAGGGTCCGTCTATGACATCCATTATAGGAGTCAACGTCAGACTTTCCCCGTGTTGCTCGAAACGATGGATGGCACAGGGCCTACTCCATCGAGTGGCGGAGGCCACTTCTTCTTTGGGAGAAGAGGCAGGGCTGGCTGCCTGGATGTGCTCTAATTTGAGGTAACAACTGAATCTTGTCAGATACTAGTTAAATCCGAGCTATGGGTGTGAAGCACTGATGTGCCAGTACATTTGATTGTGACCTGTTCTAATTTTGTACCTGAACTTTTTTTAGAAAGGGTTGTACGTCAACTTAATGTGCTAGCAGAACTTATTGTGTTGTCTGTGTGTTTTCTTTGCACAGCATTCAAGATATTTCCCTGTCATTGATAAAGACGACGAACCATTATGTACGAGTTCGTTGGATTCAACATAGCCCTACCCGTAGCGATCCACTGCTTCCATCCTGATTGTGCCGCCTGGGTGAAATTTTTTTATGCAAGTTCAGTGTGCTATGATGTTCTATATGATTGTGTCAACTATATAAGTTTTTACTAAGCATCAACTATGCATATGGCTGAAAGATGTATTTATGAGCATCGACTAATGGGCCTCTCTCTCTCTCTCACACACACACACGCACAAGTGGGACCCGTTGAATTATTTCTTTGCTCGTGACAACTTTTAATTAGGTTCCACTATAATCTAGTCCCTCCGTTCCTAAATATTTGTCATTCTAGACATTTCAAATGACTACTACATATGAATGTATGTAGACATATTTTAGAGTATAGATTTACTCATTTTGCTCCGTATGTAGTCACTTGTTGAAATGCCTACAAAGACAAGTATTTAGGAACGGAGGGAGTACCTTTTTTAAGTTATTAATTGAGCTCAGTGACTTCAAAAAGTTGTACAGAAGCCTTGTTTGGGCCTTTCCGGCGTAGCTGAATGTGGGCTGAGTAGCCATGTTAGGTTGTACTGTACTACACACGCCTTTTTTTCAACATCAGCAATGCAACTGAGCCGACAGTTGTACACAATATCCGGGTCAACTTGTTATTCTCCGCCCCACTGGGCTGCAAAGTTTCCTAGGAGGTATGCATTAGGCTTAACAAGAAAATGGACTTTAAGAAATAATAAATGGGATGTAATTATAATAACTGGGCAGTAACTATAAAAAATGCACCAAACGCATAATTAGTTTAAAAATATACTATTTTTGGAATTTAAAATTTTAATTTCATTACTTGTTGCGCGCACAATATTTCATTGGATTTTAACGTAATACAACTTTATTTTGAAATTATATTTAATCTGACTAGAAATTTCAGATAAAAATATTTCGGATCCCATAAAAATGTGGGAATTTTTTTAATTCTGTTTTGAGCGGTTGGTTGAAATTATTAATCGTTGACCTAGCTAGAAAATGGCTTGTACTTTTAACAAACTGTAAATGGGTTGTAGTAAATTCCATTAGAATTAAAAAAATGGGTTGTACATTCTTACAAATAACAAATGGGCTATATGTTCTCTGCCACACACTTGTGGGCCTTCTAAGTTGATGCATACCATAAAAACAACTAAGTTGACGCGTATGCAAGGGTTTGTCAACAACACACGGTTCTGGCAGCTGTGGCCGTTGGATGTCCATCCAACGGATGTCGTGCTTCTTCTTCAATCTTGAATATTCTTGTTTCAGCCGCCCAAAAAATGATTCCTCCCCCTGATATCTGGGGCACACTGTTTTGAAGGCTAACCTATGGGCCTACTTTGACACGTACCAAGGGCTTTGTCAACTTAGTCAATATAAACGATTCTAGCTGCAATGACCATACGATGTCCATCCAACGGCTGTAGTGCTTCTTGCTCCAGCCGCCCAAAGCAGCGCTGGTCGTGCCGCGTGCTCCTGCCTCCCGTGGCCGGCTGTGATGCCGCGGAGGCCTTACCACCCCCTACTACTCCCACCGTTGGCAAGGAAATCCCTCTACTCACCCACATGCCCTGTTATTCCGCGACCACGGCAGCCTCACACCGCAGCCGAACCAGTGAACCCTCGTACTCCTCTCCGCGCGGGCTTCCACTGCCGCGTCTTCCCCGGCTCCGCGTCGTTCCCTTCCTAGGCCTCTCCATCATGCACCGTCCTGGTGCTCTCGGCGCGGCGTGGTCAACGTGGTCAAGGAACAGCTTCCATCAGACGTGGACTGTACATGGAGAGGCTGACAGTTGGGTCCACGACGACAGCAAGGAAGTTCCTCCTTATTACACGGAAAATAATGATTCCTCCACCTGACAGCAGGGACCCACCGGACGGGCCACCGTATTTCACAAAAAAAATGTTTTCCTCTTGATTGCTGGGACCCACTGGACGGGCCACCGTATTGCGCGAAAAAAATGTTCCCCCCGTTGTCATCTCGGACCCACCGGAAGTGCCTCCTTATTATGCACAAAAAAATGAATACTCCCCCTACTGGTAGGGACCCACCTTGGTGGGGGGACTGACTTGTGGGCCTACTATGTTAACGGGGACGGAGTGCTATGACAACTTAGTCAATATGAATGATTCTAGCTCAAGTAACCGTACGATGTCCATCCAACGGATGTAGTGCTTCTTCAACCTCTGGTCTTCTTGCTCCAGCCGCCCAAAGCAGCGCCAGTCGTGCCGCATGCTCCTGCCTCCCGTGGCCGACTATGCTGCCATGAAGGCCTCACCGCCCCCTACTATTCTCACTGCTAGCCAGGCCCTGCGGCGACGGCAGCCTCACACCACAGCCGAACCAGTGAACCCTCGTACTCCTCTCTGCGCATGCTTCCACTGCCGCATCTTCCCCGGCTCCATGTCGTCCCCTTCCTCGGCCTCGCCGTCGTCCACCGCCCTAGTGCTCTCGGCACGGCGTGGTCAACGTGGTCAAAGAACAACTTCCATCAGACGTGGACTGTATGTGGAGAGGCTGACAGCTGGGTCAACGGCCGCAACAAGGAAGTGCCTCCTTATTACGCGAAAAATAAATATTCCTCCACCTGACAACGGGGACCCACCAGACGGGCCACCGTATTTCGCAAAAAAACATTTCCCCCTGACTGCTGGGACCCACCAGCTACATCTTCGCACGCAAGGAAGTGCGTTTGGGCAAAAAAAAATGATTCGCCCCCCTGACTGCTGGGACCCACCAGCTACATCTTCACACGTAAGGAAGTGCCTGACAGTCAGGACCCTCCTGGTCGAAGCGTATGTAGCATTGTCATTCTAGTCGCGAACGTGTATGTACATACTGGTCGATGTAGAGCGCGAATGTGTCGTGGTAGAGGCACGCACGTAGCATGTACACGTACGTACAGTGGCCAGCGTGGAAGAAATAAAATACGACCACGTAGGTACATACGGGCAGGGTCTCGAACGCCTACTCGCGCATACGTATGGCTAGGGCTCGTGTACATGGTTGGGTCGGAACGGAGAAACTGCGTCATCATCGTGTTCATAGGGAGCCAACCGGCTGGGTCGGAACGGAATGCATTGTCGTGTTCATCGAGAGGGCTTGGACAGAATAGCCGATGGAAACGAGGCCTGGCCTACCGCAGAACGGAGGAAACGGCCTTGTGTTCGATCGGCCATGCTCGAAACATGATCATATTCATTGGGAGGGGTCTCGCGTACCGCAAAACAGAGGAAACGGACCTCCTACGTTCGAAACGGGGGTCCTATTGATTGGGAGGGGTGTGGCGTTCCGCAAAACGGAGGAAACGGACTTGTGTTGGAGCGCTATGGTCGAAATGGGGGTCCTGTTCATCGGGAGGGGTGTGACGTACCGCAAAACGGGACTCCACGGGATACTGTTCATCTCCACCATCGACCCCCTCCAGCCTCCACGGGCTACTGTTCATCCACCGTCGACCTCCTCCAGCCTCCACCTGCGACTGTTCATCCACGGGCTCCTGTTCATCCAGCCTCCACCGCGCGCTACTCCACCAGCTACTGTTCAATCAGCCCTCTCCATGGGCTCCTGTTCAACCACCACTCCATGGGCTACTGTTCATCTAGCCCTCCACTATCTACTGTTCATCCAGCCCTCCACGGGGTGGTCCTGTTCATCCTGCCCTCCACGGGGTCCTGTCCATCCAGCCCCAACCGGCTCGATCGACCATGTTCCTGTTCATCCAGATGCAACACCATGGGGTCCTGTTCATCCACCCCCACCGGGAACTATTCATCCAACCCCCCCAGCAATTCTCACTGTTCATCTAGAGGCAACACCATGGGGTCCTGGTCATCCACCCCCACCGGGAACTGTTCATCCAAACCCCCCAGCAACGCTCACTGTTCATCCAAAGGCAGTATCGATCGGCTTCAGTTAGCATCAGTAGCGAAGGAATCGGTCGATCGGGTTTAGTTAACAGCCATTGATCGATCGCTCGGGTTCAGTAACGCGTAGCCTGTAGTGCAATCGCTCGGGTTCAGTTAGAGCCCAACGCCTCGCACCCACACACGTGCGTGTATGAGAGAAACGCGCATCGCTCGGCCCCGACCACCCACCGTAACCGGGAACGCCCTGATATTTTCCTCTCCCTCGCTTCTACCACGGTTTATTCCGTCATGGACGGCCCAAAGAATGTCATGCAGCTGCGTTTCCGGCCCGCCCAGGACGAAAAGCCCATTTTCTGTCATCATTTTTTGTCATAGAAGTAGGACCCCACCACATCTATGATAATACCATGTTTTTTCACAATTATTGTCATAGAAGTGTCATAAGTATGACAGAAAAAAATGCGTTTGGCCCAAAATGTCACGGATGTGTCTTTTTTTGTAGTGTTAATCGGTTCCCATCAGTAAAGAGGTTGGTAAAACAAAGTAAACAAGAAATATCTAGGTTCACACCTCATGGTGGGGGGCTTGACCCTAGGTTCACCTTTTCGGACGCCACAAACTCCTCATCAGAGTCCAAATTGTCGGGCAAGTCCAGCTTGGGCTTGCACTGCTTCTTCTGGGCCCGAGAAGGTTTTTCCTCCTCGGCGTCCCTGGCCGCCGCCCTCTTCTTGGAGTGGGAGGAGGCGCTCTCCTCCTCGTATTCCTCCTCAGCCCTGTCATGAGCAGACGGGGCAATAGTGTCTCTGGACTTGGTGTCTGGATAACCTATTCGGCGGAGGCCTTCCTGGGCCTCCGGTAAATCATTCTTCTTCTTCCCCTTCTTTTCAGGCGCCTTAGAAGGCGCCACGCCAACAACTCCTCCAATTGAGCCGATCGGGGCTCTTCGGGTACTGGAGCCTGATTATTGATCTTCTCGGCCTTCTCGATCCAGCCCTGTAAAGGCCACAAGATGAGGCTTAGACCGAATTTTGTGGAGACTGACCACCCGAATATATATCGGGCAAGAGGTCAATTACCTTCTTCGAGGGATTTGCAGACTCGAGGCCGATGTCTTCATTCTCGGTCGGCTAGTCCTCCTAGGACTTCAACACCTGACCCCACACCTTGTCATGGGTTGTGCCAAAGAGGTACTGCGCTGTGGCCGGGTCGTTAGACTTGTAAGCCCACATCAGGCTGGCCCTTAGCTGGCAAGGAAGGAGCCGACGTCTGAGCATTATCTAGACCACATTGGTTATCTTGGCGCCGGTCTGCATCACGCTGACGACGCGTTTCTGCAACATCTTCACCTCACTGGCGGACCCCCAGTTAGGACCTTCTTGGTCCACGAGGTCAGTCTCGCTGGGGGGGGGGGCAGATCTGAATTCAGGAGCAGTCGTCCAGGCTGCATCTCTTGGTTCTGTAAAGTAGAACCACTCCTTGTACCACACCCTGACGGTGTCAATAAACCACCCCTCCGGCCATTGGACTCGGGTCAGCTTGCTGATCATTTCTTCACCGTAGTTCGCCTGGATGCCGCTGACCACCTTCAGCTTAACATTGAACATGTTCAGCCACAGGCCAAAGTGTGGCTGAACTTGCAGAAGGGCCTCACAAATAATGATGAAGGCCGAAATGTGGAGGAGGGAGTTGGGGGATAGAGCATGAAAATCTAGCCCATAAAAGAACATCAACCCCCTCACAAAGGGGTTCAGAGGAAATCCTAGCCCCCGAATAAAGTGGGGAAGGAATACTATCCTCTCCTCCAGCTTGGGCTTGGGGATGATCTGGCCCTCCTCGGGGGCTTGATGGGCGATGTCGACCGATAAGTAGCCAGCACGTTTCAACTCCTGGATGTCGTTGTTGGTGACGATGGAGGTGTCCCACTTGCCATTTGCGCTAGATCCGGCCATGGCCGAGGCTTGAGAAGCGCTAGAAGGGATTCTCCGTGAAGGGACAAGGCAGGGCGCTGGAGCTCTAGAGATTGGAAAGGCAACAACGGGAGGTGCGTGAAGAAATGTTCCCCCCGCTGTCAGCTCGGACCCACCGGAAGTGCCTCCTTATTATGCACAAAAAAATGAATACTCCCCCTGCTGGTCGGGACCCACCTTGGTGGGAGGCTGACTTGTGGGCCTACTTAGTTGACGGGGACGGAGTGCTTTGTCAACTTAGTCAATGTGAACGATTCTAGCTCCAGTGACTGTATGATGTCCATCCAATGGCTGTAGTGCTTCTTCAACCTCTGGTCTTCTTGCTCCAGCCGCCCAAAGTAGCACTAGTCGTGCCGCACGCTCCTGCCTCCCGTGGCCGGCTGTGCTGCCATGGAGGCCTCACCGCCCCTACTATTCCCACCACTGGCCAGGCCGTGCGGTAATGGCAGCCTCACACCAGAGGTGAACCAGCGAACCCTCGTACTCCTCTCCGCGCGAGCTTCCACTTCTGCATCTTCCCCATCTCCGCATCGTCCCCTTCCTCGGCTTGGCCGTCGTCCACAGCCCTGGTGCTCTCGGCGCGGCGTGGTCAACATGATCAAGGAACGGCTTCCATCAGACGTGGACTGTACGTGGAGAGGCTGACAGTTGGGTCAACGGCCGCAACAAGGAAGTGCCTCCTTATTACGCGAAAAATAAATATTCCTCCACCTGACAGCGGGGACCCACCGGACGGGCCACCATATTTCGCGAAAAAAAAATTCCCCCTGACTGCTGGGAC
The DNA here is from genome assembly GCF_018294505.1 of Triticum aestivum. Lineage (NCBI taxonomy): Eukaryota > Viridiplantae > Streptophyta > Magnoliopsida > Poales > Poaceae > Triticum > Triticum aestivum. The sequence continues at coordinate 209,446,747 of NC_057794.1, forward strand.
CCACCAGCTACATCTTCACATGCAAGGAAGTGCGTCTGGGCAAACAAAAACAATTCGCCCCCCTGACTGCTGGGATCCACCAGCTACATCTTCGCACGCAAGGAAGTGCCTGACAGTCGGGACGCACCTGGTCGAAGTGTACGTAGCATTGTCATTCTAGTCGCGAACGTGTACGTACATATTGGTCGATGTAGAGGTGCGCACGTGTTGTAGTAGAGGCGTGCACGTAGCATGTACAGCGGCCAGTGTGCAAGAAATAAAATACGACCACGTACGTACATACGGGTAGGGTCTCAAACGCCTACTCGCGCATACGTACGGCCAGGGCTCGTGTACATCGCTGGGTCGGAACAGAGAAACTGCGTCGTCATCGTGTTCATGGGGAGCCAACCGGCTGGGTCGGAACGGAATGCATCGTCGTGTTCATCTGGAGGGCTTGGACAGAACAGACGATGGAAACGAGGCCTGGCCTACCGCAGAACGGAGGAAACGGCCTTATGTTTGATCGGCCATGTTTGAAACGGGATCCTGTTCATTGGGAGGGGTCTAGCCTACCGCAAAACAGAGGAAACGGACCTCCTACGAACGAAACGGGGGTCATGTTGATCGGGAGGGGTGTGGCGTACCGCAAAACGGAGGAAACGGACTTGTGTTGGAGCGCTACGGTCGAAACGGGGGGTCCTGTTCATGGGGAGGGGTGTGGCGTACCGCAAAACGGGACTCCATGGGATACTGTTCATCTCCACCATCGACCCTCTCCAGTTCCACGGGCTACTGTTCATCCACCGTCGACCTCCTCCAGCCTCCACCTACGACTGTTCATCCACGAGGTCCTGTTCATCCAGCCTCCACCGCGCGCTACTCCACCGGGTACTGTTCAACCAGCCCTCTCCACGGGGTCCTGTTCAACCACCCCTCCATGGGCTACTGTTCATCCAGCCCTCCACTGTCTACTGTTCATCCAGCCCTCCACGGGGTGGTCCTGTTCATCCTGCCCTCCACGGGGTCCTGTTCATCCAGCCCCAACCGGCTCGATCGATCGGGGTCCTGTTCATCCAGAGGCAACATCACGGGGTCCTGTTCATCCACCCCCCCGGGGAACTACTCATCCAAACCCCCCCAGCAACGCTCACTGTTTATCTAGAGGCAACACCACGGGGTCCTGGTCATCCACCCACACCAGGAACTGTTCATCCAAATCCCACAGCAACGCTCACTGTTCATCCAGAGGCAGCATCGGTCGGCTTCAGTTAGCAGCAGTAGCAAAGGAATCGCTCGATTGGGTTCAGTTAACAACCATCGATCGATCGCTCGGGTTCAGTAACACGTAGCCTGCAGTGCAATCGCTCGGGTTCAGTTAGAGCCCAACGCCTTGCACCCACGCGCGTGCGTGTATGAGAGAAACACACATCGCTCGGCCCCGACCACCCACCGTAACTGGGAACACCCTGATATTTTCCTCTGCCTCGCTTCTACCATGGTTTTTTCCGTCATGGACGACCCAAAGAATGTCATGCATCTGCGTCTCAGGCCCGCCCAGGACGAAAAGCCCATTTTATGTCATCATTTTTTTGTCATAGAAGTAGGACCCCACCACATCTATGATGATACCATGTTTTTCACAATTATTGTCATAGAAGTGTCATAAGTATGACAGAAAAGAAATTCATTTGGCCCAAAATGTCATGGATGTGTCTTTTTTTGTAGTGTTAATCGGTTCCCATCAGTAAAGAGGTTGGTAAAACAAAGTAAACAAGAAATATCTAGGTTCACACCTCATGGAGGGGGGGCTTGACCCTAGGTTCACCTTTTCGGATGCCACAAACTCCTCATGAGAGTCCAAATTGTCGGGCAGGTCCAGCTTGGGCTTGCACTGCTTCTTCTGGGCCCGAGGAGGTTGTTCCTCCTCGGCGTCCCCGGCCGCCGCCCTCTTCTTGGAGTGGGAGGAGGCGCTCTCCTCCTCGTCTTCCTCCTCATCCCCGTCATGAGCAGACGGGGCAATAGTGTCTCTAGACTTGGTGTCCGGATAACCTATTCGGCGGAGGCCTTCCTGGGCCTCCGGTAAATCATTCTTCTCCTTCCCCTTCTTTTCGGGCACCTTAGAAGGTGCCACGACCAACAACTCCTCCAGCTGAGCCAATCAGGGCTCTTCGGGTAGTGGAGCCGGATTATTGATCTTCTCGGCCTTCTCGATTCAACCCTGTAAAGGCCACAAGATGAGGCTTAGACCGAATTTTGTGGAGTATGACCACCCGAATATATATCGGGCAAGAGGTCAATTACCTTCTTCGAGGGATTTGCAGAGTCGAGGCCGATGTCTTCATTCTCGGTCGGCTAGTCCTCCTGGGACATGCACACCTGACCCCACACCTTGTCGTGGGTTGTGCCAAAGAGGTTCTGCGCTGTGGCCGGGTCGTCAGACTTGTAAGCCCACATCAGGCTGGCCCTTAGCTGGCAAGGAAGGAGCCGACGTCTGAGCATTATCTAGACCACATTGGCTATCTTCGCGCCGGTCTGCATCACGCTGACAACGCGCTTCTGCAACATCTTCACCTCACCGGCGGACCCCCAGGTAGGACCTTTTTGGTCCATGAGGTCAGTCTCGCTGGGGGGCCAGATCTGAATTCAGGAGCAGTCATCCAGACCGCATCTCTTGGTTCTGTAAAGTAGAACCACTCATTCTACCACACCCTGACGGTGTCAATAAACCACCCCTCCGGCCATTAGACTCGGGTTAGCTTGCTTATCATTGCTTCACCGTAGTCCGCCTGGATGTCGCTGACCACCTTCGGCTTGACATTGAACATGTTCAGCCACAGGCCGAAGTGTGACTGAACTTGCAGAAGGGCCTCACGAATAATGATGAAGGCCGAAATGTGGAGGAGGGAGTTAGGGGCTAGATCATGAAAATCTAGCTCATAAAAGAACATCAACCCCTTCACAAAGGGGTGCAGAGGAAATCCTAGCCCCCGAATAAAGTGGGGAAGGAATACTACCCTCTCATCTGGCTTGGGCGTGGGGATGATCTGGCCCTCCTCGGGGGCTTGATGGGTGATGTCGACCGATAAGTAGCCAGCCCATTTCAACTCCTCGATGTCGTTGTTGGTGAAGATGGAGGTGTCCCACTTGCGATTTGCGCTAGATCCGGCCATGGCTGAGGCTTGAGAAGAGCTAGAAGGGATTCTCCGTGAAGGGACAAGGCAGGGCGCTGGAGCTCTAGAGATTGGAAAGGCAACAGCGGGAGGTGCGTGAAAAAAATGTTCCCCTCGCTGTCAGCTCGGACCCACCGAAAGTGCCTCCTTATTACGCACAAAAAAATGAATACTTCCCCTGCTGGTCGGGACCCACCTTGGTGGGAGGCTGACTTGTGGGCCTACTTAGTTGACGGGGATGGAGTGCTTTGTCAACTTAGTCAATATGAATGATTCTAGCTCCAGTGACCGTATGATGTCCATCCAATGGATGTAGTGCTTCTTCAACCTCTAGTCTTCTTGCTCCAGCCGCCCAAAGCATCGCCAGTCGTGCCGCATGCTCCTGCCTCCCGTGGCCGGCTGTGCTGCCGCGGAGGCCTCACCGCCCCCTACTATTCCCACTGCTGGCCAGGCCCTGCGGTGACGGCAGCCTCACACCGCACGCGAACCAGTCAACCCTCGTACTCCTCTCCGCGCGGGCTTCCACTGCCGCATCTTCCCCGGATCCGCGTCGTCCCCTTGCTCGGCCTCGCCGTCGTCCACTGCCCTGGTGCTCTCGACGCGGCATGTTCAACGTGGTCATGGAATGGCTTCCATCAGACATGGACTGTATGTGGAGAGGCTGACAGCTGGGTCAACGGCCGCAACAAGCAAGTACCTCCTTATTACACGAAAAATAAATATTCCTCCACCTGATAGCGGGGACCACCCACCGGACGGGCCACCGTATTTCACGAAAAAATGTTTCCCCCTGGCTGCTGGGACCCACCAGCTACATCTTCGCACGCAAGGAAGTGCATCCGGGCAAAAAAACGATTCGCCCCCCTGACTGCTGGGACCCACCAGCTACATCTTCGCACGCAAGGAAGTGCTTGACAGTCGGGACCCACCTGGTCGAAGCGTACGTAGAGTTGTCATTCTGGTCGCGAACGTGTACGTACATACTGGTCGATGTAGAGGCGCGCACGTGTCGTAGTAGAGGCGCACACGTAGCATGTACATGTACGTACAGTGGCCAGTGTGCAAGAAATAAAATACGGCCACATAGATACATACGGGCAGGGTCTCGAAGGCCTAATCGCGCATACGTACGGCCAGGGCTCATGTACATGGCTGGGTCGGAACGGAGAAACTGCATCGTCATCGTGTTCATGGGGAGCCAACCGGCTGGGTTGGAACGGAATGCGTCGTCGTGTTCATCTGGAGGGCTTGGACGGAACAACCCATGGAAACGAGGCCTGGCGTACCGCAGAACAGAGGAAACGGCCTTGTGTTCGATCGGCCATGTTCGAAACGGGATCCTATTCATTGGGAGCGGTCTAGCATACCGCAAAACAAAGGAAGCGGACCTCCTACGGTCGAAACTGGGGTCCTGCTTTTCGGGAGGGGTGTGGCATACCGCAAAACGGGACTCCACGGGATACTGTTCATCTCCACCGTCAACCCCCTCCAGCCTCCACGGGCTACTGTTCATCCACCGTCGACCTCCTCTAGCCTCCACCTCCGACTGTTCACCCACGGGCTCCTGTTCATCCAGCCTCCGCCGCGCGCTACTGTTCAACCAGCCCTCTCCGCGGGCTCCTGTTCAACCACCCCTCCATGGGCTACTGTTCATCCAGCCCTCCACCGTCTACTCTTCATCCAGCCCTCCACGGGGTGGTCCTGTTCATCCTGCCCTCCATGGGGCCCTGTTCATCCTGCTCCAACCGGGAACTATTCATCCAAACCCCCCAGCAACGCTCACTGTTCATCAAGAGGCAAAACCACGGGGTGCTGTTCATCCACCCCACCGGGAACTGTTCATCCAAACCCCCTAGCAACGCTCACTGTTCATCCAGAGGCAGCATCGATCGACTTCAGTTAGCAGCAGTAGCGAAGGAATCGCTCGATCGGGTTCAATTAACAGCCATCGATCGATCGCTCGGGTTCAGCAACGCGTAGCCTGTAGTGCAATCGCTCGGGTTCAGTTAGAGCCCAATGCCTTGCTCGGGTTCAGTTACAGCCCAACACCTCGCACCCACGCGCGTGCGTGTTTGAGAGAAACACGCATCGCTCGGCCCCGACCACCCACCGTAAACGGGAACACCCTGATATTTTCCTATCCCTCGCTTCTACCATGGTTTTTTCTGTCATGGACGACCCAAAGAATGTCATGCAGCTGCGTCTCTGGCCCGCCCAGGACGAATAGCCCATTTTTGTCATCATTTTTTGTCATAGAAGTAGGACCCCACCACATCTATGATGATACCATGTTTTTTCACAATTATTGTCATAGAAGTGTCATAAGTATGACAGAAAAAATTTCGTTTAGCCCAAAATGTCATTGATGTGTCTCTTTTTGTAGTGTTAATCGGTTCCCATCAGTAAAGAGGTTGGTAAAACAAAGTAAACAAGAAATATCTAGGTTCACACCTCATGGCGGGGGGCTTGACCCTAGGTTCACCTTTTCGGACGCCACAAACTCCTCATCGGAGTCCAAATTGTCGGGCAGGTCCAGCTTGGGCTTGCACTGCTTCTTCTGGGCCCGAGGAGGTTGCTCCTTCTCGGCGTCCCCGGCCGCCACCCTCTTCTTGGAGTGGGAGGAGGCGCTCTCCTCCTTGTCTTCCTCCTCATCCCCGTCATGAGCAGATGGGGTAATAGTGTCTCTGGACTTGGTGTCCGGATAACCTATTCGGCGGAGGCCTTCCCGGGCCTCTGGTAAATCATTCTTCTTCGTCCTCTTCTTTTCAGGCGCCTTAGAAGGCGCCACGACCAACAGCTCCTCCAGTTGAGCCGATCAAGGCTCTTCGGGTAGTGGAGCCGGATTATTGATCTTCTCGGCCTTCTCGATCCAGCCCTGTAAAGGCCACAAGATGATGCTAATACCAAATTTTGTGGAGTATGACCACCCGAATATATATCGGGCAAGAGGTCAATTACCTTGTTCGAGGGATTTGCAGAGTCGAGGCCGATGTCTTCATTCTCGGCCGGCTAGTCCTCCTGGGACTTGAACAACTGACCCCACACCTTGTCGTGGGTTGTGCCGAAGAGGTACTGCGCTGTGGCCGGGTCATCAGACTTGTAAGCCCACATCGGGCTAGCCCTAAGCTGGCAAGGAAGGAGCCAACGTCTGAGCATTATCTGGACCACATTGGTTATCTTGGCGCCGGTCTCCATCACGCAGACGACGCACTTCTGCAACATCTTCACCTCACCGGTGGACCCCCAGTTAGGACATTTTTGGCCCACGAGGTCAGTCTCGCTGGGGGCCAGATCTGAATTCGGGAGCAGTCATCCAGGCCGCATCTCTTGGTTCTGTAAAGTAGAACCACTCCTTCTACCACACCCTGACGATGTCAATAAACCACCCCTCCGGCCATTGGACTCGGGTCAGCTTGCTGATCATTGCTTCACCGTAGTCCGCCTGGATGCCGCTGACCACCTTCGGCTTGACATTGAACATGTTCAGCCACAGGCCGAAGTGTGGCTGAACTTGTAGAAGGGCCCCGCAAATAATGATGAAGGCCGAAATGTGGAGGAGGGAGTTGGGGGCTAGATCATGAAAATCTAGCCCGTAAAAGAACATCAATCCCCTCACAAAGGGGTGCAGAGGAAATCCTAGCCCCTGAATAAAGTGGGGAAGGAATACTACCCTCTCATCCGGCTTGGGCGTGGGGATGATCTTGCCCTCTTCGGGGGCTTGATGGGCCATGTCGACCGATAAGTAGCCAGCCCGTTTCTACTCCTCGATGTCATTGTTGGTGACGATGGAGGTGTCCCACTTGCCATTTGCGCTAGATCTGGCCATGGCCGAGGCTTGGGAAGTGCTGGAAGGGATTCTCCATGAAGGGACAAGGCTTGGCGCTGGAGCTCTGGAGATTGGAAAGGCAACAGCGGGAGGTGCAAGAAGGCATAAGCCGATGACTACAACCGTTCCCCTATTTTATAAGCCAACGAAGAGCCAAGGGTTCCCCTTTTCATGCCACAGGCCTCTCCACTTCCCGATATGCTCGTGACGTTATGCGCGAGTGGGGGAATTGAAATCATTGATCACATCCCCTAAAAAACGGGACACGATCTCTGCCTTGATGAGACGTGCTAATGGGGGGCAGCCTCGAGCCGTGCATCAACAACTGCCAACCATTCGGTGTTATGACCTGCCATGACCCTCCGCTAAAAGTTGTCAGAAGTGTTCACTATTCACACTTGAGCACTTTGGCCTTCTAGGATAAGTAAAGTAAATGCTCCGGATTTCGAACACCACTCAACACTTAGCACGCATAGGACAAGATGAAGAACTCGCCTCGCAAGCCGAAGACCGTGAAATGTGTTGATGCCGGCCACAAGCCCTGGCATTGGAGGCTAGTTCGAGGGCTACTGAGCGAGTCCTGGATTAAGCGGTCCTCTGGCCGTCGGCCTACTTCATACGGGCCGGACTGATGGGTCACTGTCGGATTCAGGGCTCCGCAGACCCAAGAAAGGTTCAAACTCTGGGGCATATGCAAAGATCTCAACCTCTCCAGCCAACCAGTTCATCAGCCCCATGGCCTAGCTCGATGAACAATAAAGGAAAGGGACACAACAGTTTACCCAGGTTCGGGCCACCTTGCGGTGTAAGACCCTACTCCTACTTTGTGGTGGATTAGCCTCGCGAGGGGCTGAGGATGAACTAGTACAAGGGAAGAATAACCTTACGAGGTCTATTCAAGTGTGGGTGTGAGCTAGTGAGGTCTCTCTTCGGTCTCCCCTTCCTACGGTGGTGGCTATATTTATAGTGGCTTTGGTCATCTTCCTCCAAGTGAAGGCAGGAAGGGATCCCATAGTGGCCAATTTCGAAGGGGGACAAGAAGTACACCCCATCCTGATGAAAGGTGGTCTTCGCCTGCAAAGCTTCTGGTCATGACGCCATGGTGGGCTCGTTGATGACATCCATCCTGCCATCCTGGCGGTCTTGGTCTCATTGCACCGGAATGGAAACCTTTGGCTGATTCCTCGGGACCCCGCACCTGCGCTTGTGTCCTTAGCACCAAAGAGGAAACCTACTGCTCTGCGCCCGCTGGCGCCCGCCTGGCCTTGGTCATCATGGCTGGTGTCACCTCATCCTCATTAGATGGGCGCCTGCATAGGAATCTCCACTCCTCGGGAGCCAGCCTAGGGAGGGCGCTCCCTCCGGAGGTCTTGGCGGCGTCTGCCTCGCGAGGCTCGTCCCCTTGCAAGGGTCTTGTCTTGAAGGTGCTGAAGATGGGCCGTACCAAGCCGTCTATGGAGCCACGCCGTGGGACGCAGGCAGGCTAGTTTTGGTACCATGGTTCCCAAAACACATACAGTAGCCCCTGGGCCCAAGGCGCGCTCAGACTTGGCTTTGAAGCGAAGCCAAAGGGCAAGGGCAAAGCACCGCGGGCACCAATCGCTTGCGGACCGAGACGACGCGTGGCGGTTGATGGGACGTGGGCATCTCCACTTGCCCATGCTACCTCGGCAACTGCCCGACTTGACAATTGCCTGGCGTATGTAGCCCAACCACTATTGCTCGCCGCGCTCACCGTCTACTCCCTTACCTCTCCGCAGTCCTGGATCTTCCTCACCACGTTCCCCACAGAGCCAATCCATTCTGCCGCCATGGCTCCCAGATGAAGAAAAGGAAGGCCTGCCTGAGTGTGAAGCCCTCGCCAGGGCCGGAACCAGCGCTGGACCGGTCCATGGTGATCAACCAAGAGGGCTTGAACAAGGTCCGGCAAGCCCTCGCTGCAGATTCCAACGAGTTGAAGACGATGACGGTCTGCCTTGCCTCCCAGTTCTTAGCAGACATGGAGGCCACCGAGATCCCCCTTCATCTCCATGCTCTCATCGCCGGCCTGCTCCTCCTTTTTCAGATTTCTTGAACGTCATGCTCTCGCACTACCAGATCCACGCGCTGCATATGGACACCGTATCCATCGTCCTCCTCTCTACTTTCGCCTTCTTGTACGAGGCCTTCATGGGCATTGCCTCGTCCGTGGCCTTGCTTCGCCATTTCTTCTCGCTCCACTTGGTCGGTGGTGGACATCGCTTGGGATGCGTGTCGCGCCAGATGGTGGAGGCTCCGGCTGGCTCCGGCATCGACATCACGCTCCGCCCGGAGGCGAGGGGTTCCGAAAGCAGTGAGTGTATGTTGACGCCACCATGCCTAGCCCGGCTCATCCTCCCATTGGCACCGGTGGAGCCGAGCTCCGGCTGGGGACACATGGAGCTCATTGGCCGACGGCTTCCATGTATCTTGTCCAGGCTGGGCAAGCTGAAGGAGGCAGGAGTGACGGCGGCGGTGGTGGTGAGAGAGTTCATCTGTCGGCACATTGCCCCGCTCCAGCGCCATTCCCGCCCATTGTGGGCCTTCATAGGCCCCGACGACCCTATGAGGCTCCAAGTGCCTTCGCTCCCCTCCAAGACGCCGTGCATAGTGCTCCAGCTCCTGACGGGTGACCCGCGCCTGTTGTGCTCCCTCCCGAGGAGTGCCCCTTGTACAACTTCTCGAACTAGAAGGGCTTTGTCGAGAAGATGCCACGCTTCAACAAGTGAGGGATGCTCTCCGAGGGCCACAACGGGCATCGCGAGAACCCCATATTGGTGGCTCTCGTGCTTGTTGGTCCTATGGCACACGCTCCAGAGGTGGCCTCGAGGGAGCAAGCAGCACCGAGCGCTCCTAGGGTGGCCGCTGGAGGGCACGCGCCACCGCTAGCTCCTGAGGCGACGGTCCACACCTCCGCAAGCGGTATGGGAGGAGCCCCGTCCGTGGATGCAGCTGCTGCCCCTGCCGCGAGGGACTGCGCGCCAGCCTGCAGCGCGCCCCTTCCATACCTCGGGGTGTTCCGCAAGAGGAAAGGGCTCCGGAGCCAGTGGGCCCCACCCCATGAGCCCTGAAAAAGAGGAAGTGGATAGCCGTGGATGAGTAAGTACCTTGCCCTCCTAGACTTTTGCATACCGTGTCCTTGTCTGAATTTACCCCCTCAGGACCCCTTCCATCGCGGTGGTGAGCCCGCTTGGGGCGCGGCCTCCGGAGGCCTCTGGTTTGGCTGCGACCCCGGACCTCCCGAGCCAGGCAACGACGCGCAAGGTGGTGCCGGCTCATGAGTCGAGGCCGCTGCTAGAGGGCCGCGGGCCTGCACTCCCGATGATCTTCTTCCAGAACGGCCTCTGGGGCACGGAGGCTGTGCTTGGGACTCCTCCACCGGTTCTTGCCGGTGGTTGAGCGACCCGTGAGATGGCTCCATCTTCAAGCGGCAGGGCTGGATCACGTCGTTCCCCTTCTGCGGACCGGGAAGTGATGGAAGGAGCTCCAACCACAACCCTTCGGCAGACCAGGGCGTGGAGGAAGGGCCCGACTGAATATTGGAGCTCGCATGCGGGCGCAGTGCCATCCGTCACGACCTTCTTTGGTAAGCGACGAACGTGCTAGGCCAACTCGGGGCAGAGCTTACCGACGTCGACACGCGCCTCGAGGCAGAAGGCCTCAACCTGGCACGCGAATGGCGTCAACTGAAAGGCGCCATCAACCTTGGGCACTTGCAGCATGAGTGCACCCATGCGAAGGCCGGGTAGTCCTTCGTAGCTTCTCGGGAGTGTGCCCACACCCTGGAGGAGGCTCGGGCCATGGATCATCGTCGTGAAGTGGCCAAGGAGCGCGAGAGGGAGCTTTGAGCCTCGAATGCTGCCCTTGAGCGGCAAGTTCAGGAGTGTAGTGCCACCCTTGCGGCGCCGCCAGGCGGGCCCCCTATAGACGAGATGGGAGCCCGGGCACGCGAGGACACTACTAGGGAAATGCTTATACACAGGAGCTCACTAGTAGCGCTTTTTAGAAGCAAGCGCTACTACTAATCACTTAGCAGTAGCGCCGTGGATGCAAAACACGCTACTATTATAATTGCCAGACCGTTGCAGGCAGGCTAGGTATACTAGTAGCGCTTATACATAAAAGCGCTACTGCTAATTACCTTAGTAGTAGCGTTGTTTGCCTTCCAGTGCTACTACTACGTGTACCTTATCCACCCGCGCACGTCCCTGTCTCTCCACTCACATTCTCACTCGCGCAAACTGTCGCGCGCCATCGCCCACCTCCCTCCCTCTCCGCCCTTCTCCTCCCCCTCCTCCTCCTCCCTCCGGCGCCCCCCTCCTCCTCTCTTCTCCTCCTCCT